>NC_081542.1:9223275-9238115 GCF_901000735.1 Corylus avellana | reverse complement strand
GCCCAAGACCTTGCCGGGACCTGACCAAGACCTACCCGAGACTTGACCGAGATCCGCCCAGGACTTGACCAAGACCCGACCGGGACCCCTCTAGGATTTGCCCATGACTTAACCGGGACTCGCTCAGGACCCAGCAGGGACCTGACCAGACTTGCCCAGAGGACTCTCCCGGGACGTGACCAGGCCCTGCCCAGGATTTGACCGAGACCTACCCCGGACTTGCTTAGGACCCGCCCGAGACCTGCTTGGGACTCGCTTGAGACCAGCCTGGGACTTGCCCGAGACCTACCCGAGAACCAGTAGGGACCTGCCCAGGACTTGACCGGGACTCACCCAAGACCCGCCCGGGACCTCATCAGGACCCGCCCGGAACTTGACCGAGACTCGCCCAAGTCCCACTCGGAACCCAATGGAACCTGCCCGGGACCTGATCGGACCTGCCCAGGACCTGACCGGGATTTGTTCGAGACTTGACCCGGATTTGCCCAGGACTCTCCCGGAACCTGCTTGGGATCCGTTCGGGATTTGGCCGAAACTTGCCTAGAACCTGCTCGAGACCCAACCAATCTTGCCCGGGACCCAACCGGACTTGCCTAGGACCCACCCGAGACCCAACCCGACTAGCCCAAGACCTCACCAAGACTCGTCTGGGACTTGACCAGGACCCCGCCGGGACCTACCCAGGACCCTGTCGAGACTTGATCGGGACCCCGCCGGGACCCGACAGAAAATATTTTTTGTAGAAAATACTTTCCTTGAAAATGATTTCTTAGAAAACATTTTCCGGTATTTGGCATGTATGGAAAATCAGGCAGGTCCCGGTCGAGTCCCCTACGTCGGAAAATGTTTTCAGCAAAAAACATTTTCCTGGAAAACATTATTCGGTATTTGGTGTGTACGCAAAATCATATTAAACACTAAATTACGAAAATGTCTCTATCGAGTCTTGGATGGGTCCTACCAAGGTCCCGGGCTAATCCCGAAGGGGTCCAGATAGGGTCTAGATAAGTCCCGGGTGAGTCACAGTGGGGTTCTTACGGAACTCGGTTCAAACACCTCTAAAACTTGGTCGGGACATTTTCGTAATTTAGAGTTTTAATATGATTTAATGAAATTATATATATATATAAAATGTGATTTTCCGTCCGCGTCAAACACCTTAAAATGTTTTCCATGAAATCATTTTTCAGGAAAATATTTTCTGTTGAAAATATTTTTTGACGGAAAGCATTTTACGTCGAAACAAACGGAGCCTAAACCTAAGCACCCCTAGATTTTTTATTCTAGCAAGAGACAGAAACTCTAATTTTTATTAAGTACAAAAGGTGTTATTAATGGTGTTAGAATAGCAATTACATGTGTTTGTTTACTAACACTTAATTTCGAAAATTAATAGTAATAAACAGTTAATCCGACAGTCATAAATTGCCAATCTAATAGTAATATATATTAATAAACTGTCAATCTAAAAGTAACTTTCAAAGTTCCAATAGTAATAAACTGTCAATCTTACCGTCATAAACAGCTAATCAAATGGTAATAAAATATGGATAAAGTTTTCCTCCAAACTAAGTTGGAGGAATTTCTTTCAACTTAGTCTATAAAAGTGACATGTGTCCCTTTACAATAATTTAAAAACTAAACAATCAATTTTATGTGATTTGGTTTAAAATCGCAATCTTTGTCTATAAAATCCTAATGCCAAACACAAATTTATTCTACTAGGAGTTTAACTTCTTAAACCCCCAATAGAAACAGGCCAAGTCATCATAAAATAACAAAATCATCCTCAGACAAACACAGGACAAGAAGAGCTTATGTCTGACGCAGGGGTGTTAACCCGATTCCGGATACCAGTTATTGGCTAAAACCGCTAACCGAAACTGAAGAACCCGGTTATTGAATTTTAAAAAGGGGAACTAGTAACCTGCTCAAGGTTACTCGATTATGTAATAATTGCCCGATTACCGATTGGTACCCGGTTATCTGGATCGGTAATCATGTTTTCAAAAATCCGAACACTTTGGACCAATTTTTGGTATTGGACCTACTTTTTGGGTGTCTTAAAATGTAAAAAGGGGTAACCTGATCAAGAGGGCCGATTCAAGTTATTTGCAACCGTTTTTAAAAGCTGTTGGCCGGTTACCGGTTGGTAGCTAGTAACTGGTTGGTGACCAGTTATAACTGACTAGGTTGACACCCCTAGTTTGATGTGGCTTCTCTCATGCCTCCATCGATCAGGCTCTCTCTCTCTCTCTATTTTGCACCTAAGGCTCACTGGTTTTTCAATATTTTTATATTTTTAATATATATATATATATATATATATATATATATATATATATAATAGTTTTATATTTTTTATATAAATTATATTTAATAAATTCATCAATAAAGCAATGTCGTTTTGGATTAGATATAGGTTATGTTTAGGTTGTTTTAGGTTTTTTTCTTCATAATTCACTTATTCACTTGGGTAAAAAGGCAAAAGTGATGTGAGGTCAATATATTTTCAAAACATTATGGCTTAAAAAAAAATTAAAACAAATCCAAAACACTAAAAATCAACCTAAATTATTTTCCAAATCGTTTAAAATAAGTCATTATAGAAATCCAAAGATGGTCCAAGAGACTAAAATAGGCTCATTACCTAAATTGCGGATAGTAGATATAAATATTGTTTATTTTCAATTGCATATAAACTTGAATATTGTTTTTTTAGATAAATAGAGAAAGATTTCAAGCCAAAATTTTTAAATGTTGAGCTCGTGATGGTGAGTAATCATATATTCCTTATCTCCACTTTTTATTGAATTGATGAAAGATAATTATTAAATTTTAATTTTACAATAATTTTAAAAAACAAAACAATATTAAGGGTCCGTTTGGATTGCGATTTCAATAAGTGCGATTCTAAAAATTACGTTTTAAAAAATTGTATTTTTGAAATCGCTATTTTTTAAAATCGTAAAGGCGTTTGGTAAAACATGTTTAAAAATATTCTTTTATCAAATATTTGTTATGCGAAATCTTAATTTTAGATTAAATTCACACTTTTTCAAATAAGCACCCCTTCAAAATCACAGATTTTTTTTCATATTTTTTATTAAGTGTTTTTTAAATCACAATGTCAAATGCCTTACATTTTACAATAACTTTTAAAAACGCAAATTATTTTTACAAAATCGTGATCTCAAATGCACCGTAAGAGGGGATAAAGATCTCTTTGGATTTGTTTAAAGAAGTCATAAATCTTCCCGAGAAGTCAACAGTCCAAGACTTACGGAAGATACAGCAGCATCAATTACCGAAGCATCCCTGACGGATTTTGGTGGTGTTGGTGATGGGGGAGACGTCAAACTTTCTAGCTCTGGCTTTTTTCAGTATGCTATTTTATATATATATTTATATTTTATATGAAATGAAATCCGAATATTCTAACGTATTGTTGTTTGTTCTCAGGAGAAAAGAGTTAATTCTTTGTTATCTACCCCAAATGAGAGCATAACGACTCAGCATTTTGTAGGAACACTACACCCCCAAATTATAAGCAAAATAATTAACTCATATTGTTATTTTTAGTATCTTCGTGCTAATTAACTAAGTAATTAACTAGATTTACTATCTTTACATTAACTATCAGAGTAAAACATAGTAAAAAGTGAAAAACAATTATTTGAGACAAGACTAAATATTTTCAATCATGGTATCAACTATCATCAGGAAAAACACATGACTTCTAAGGAAATATAATTACAATAATCAATACTATCTAACTTTCTTCAATATGGTCTATTTAAGCCCTTAATCCTTTCTCAATAGAGTTGGTCTTCTCCCGAGTAGAGGTGTACAAGCAATTACTATTAGCGGTACGTTATTATCTCAAACCACAACTACTTTAGGCGGTTATCAAATTTTAGTAACCGCAACAGCAACTCCTTGTGCGGTTGGCGGTTTTGAAATAATCGCCGATTAGCAGTTATTGAAACTCAATACCACAATGCAAAACCGCTTTTAGGTATTAGCCTTTTGGGCCAATTTTGGTGTTTTGGGCTTACCTTGAGCCTCATTTTAAGGCCTATTTTAAATGGTATTAAACACTAAAATGACGTCGTTTTGAAATATTACTATATATAATATTTTATTTAAGGGTAGCCGTACTACCATAGGCGGTTAGCGATTATTTTTCCAATCACCTACAAAAACGGTTATGTGATTAGTGGTTATTAGGCGGTTAATAACCACCTGCTTGTACACCCCTACTCCCGAGGCACATGTAGTACAACAATAATACCTGATGAAGCACGTATATCATCCATTACTAGTAGTCTAACTAGATCAAACCCTAGGTGGCTCACATTATTAATTATGTCCGTTTATAATAATCACCAATCATACACGGTTGTGCTGGTCACACTATAAAACCATTGGATCTAAGGCCAAACATAAACATAAATCTTTAGATCATAAGGTCATGCCCTTATACATATGTGTCTGCCATCCGTAGATAACGATCCATACCATATATTCATTTATCATATATCATTTGCAATAATAGTTGTTTGATGAAATTATTAGGCTCATAACAAAATTATCTAAGTAAACAACATGTATAAAACATTTCTTAAACTTAAGAGGAGAATATCGCATTTGCATATCAAAAGAGTTTAATTGTTCCATAAGCATTTACTTAGAGCATTTCCAATGGAAGAGCCAAATGTTACTTTTATCTAAAATAGCTCTTTAAATGTTTAAAAAACCTCTTACATTGGATTAGCCAAAAGAAAATATAAAATAGATATTTAATTGGAAGAGCTAAAAAAAAAAAACTAAATGTAGCAGCACTTTTCAAGGAAGCTATTTTATTTTTTATTGTTTCTTTCACCTGTTTTCTCTTTTTTCCAAATCTTTTCCTACTTTTTCTCTGCATGTTCTCTTTTTCCCAAAATTTTTCCTATTTTTTCTCTCACTATTCTCTTTTTCCCAAAACTTTTCTTACTTTTAATAATATTTTAATAGAATAGATAAAAATATAGCTAATTGGATGTAGGAACATTTAAAAATAGTTTAACTAAACAAGATAAAAGTGAGTTTTGAGAAGCCATTTTACATAAAAATATAGCTCCTTCATTAAGAATGCACTTACCTCGGTTGCTCATCCATATTCCCGAACATCTTAATCTCTCGTTAGTGCAAATTATTCCTTAATATTATACATCCTGCACACTAAGGTAGAAGCTCTCCAAGCTTTAAGAAGCAAAATCCCCTAAGAAGAACCTTCTTTCCTCCTTTCTCACTCTTTCTCACTCTAGGGTTTGGTTGTCTGAAATAGGCGAAAATAAGATCTATGGTTTATCCTACGTCCTTTTATAGACCCCTCCCTCGCTTCAAGGTTCTAAAAATTTCTTTTAAAAAACCTAACATGTGAGCATCTAACGTTTGGCCATTAAATCGATTGTCCAATGAGCCATACTATTGATTGATTGATGACAGCATCGATCATTCGTTGATTAGAAATTTCTAAATTTTTAAAACTCCTTCCAACATCTAATATTGTTGACCATTTTCATATGGGGTACATGTAAAAGTATATAATTTTTAGGAAAATTTTTACACTTGTATCGTTTAAACTATTTAAAAAGTTTTTGTAATATATAAACTCACATATGCGAGTCCTACAAATTTAATGGTTAATTTTCTAAAAAAGAATATGGCGAAGGATGAGAGAATACTAAATAACAAGTCTCTAGACCTTCTTATTGTCATCCTAATGATAGAAACTGATGATGCATATTGTTTATATTATTATCTTTTTAAACCAAACATTAGAGGTCACATTGGAGTAAACTCATTTATTAGTTATATATTTAGAAATTAGTAAAAAGATAAAAAGAAAGTTGCAAGTTACGTGGGGCTCACAATTATGGCTATAATTATAATTTTTTTTTTTTTTTACATGTCCATACAATATTTATAATGCGGGACAAGTAAATATTTGTCCCACGTGAATCAAAATCCCATTTGCTACCATCAATTTATAATTAATAATTTTAAAATTATTAATTATTAATCTTTCGGTCACATAATCACATAAGACCTATGAAAATAAAACAGAAGAAAAGGAAATAAACAGCCATATATATAGACTCGACTTTATCATCTTAAAAAAGTCCACATGTTCTACACTAACTCTTACAATAACACATCCCATGTCATTTTTAACATTATACACATGGGATAATTCTACAACTTTTACACACAAGCTTTAACCGTCTTGCCAATAGGAGTACCATAATTTTTATTAAAAAACTTCTTACAAGTTAACATGATAATTTATATTTGATAAAATGATTGGTCAATAAGTGATAAACTTGTCAACCATATACTATTAATTATTTTACCAATTATAAATTAACACGTTAATTATATATGAAAATTGAAGTAAAACTTATAATAACCCTAACGTGCCATTTTTCTGCACGTGGAACCCACCCACGTGGAATTAACCACACTTCTTTTTTTTTTTTTTTTTTTTCAAGAAATGCTAAGATATCAAATCAGACAGGAGTAGCCGTGGAAGTCTCGAGAGCCGGCTGCACCTTCCCCATCATGAAGGAAGGGCCAATGGATGGATCATCTTCATCGCGGTAAGCATAAGCAAACCCACCGTGCCTCGTCAGGTCCATGCCCGCCATCTCATCATCCCGAGATATCCGCAACAACTTCAATTTATGAAGCACATAAAAAAGTGGACCCATCGTGACCGTCACCCACCCTAACACCACCACTATCTGCACGAGCTGTGCCGCTAGCAACTTCCCACCGCCGCCCATAAACAACCCGTACGGTCTGCCAGGCTTCCTCCCCTGATACACCTCGTCCACGTACGACTTCGTGGCGAACAGTCCCGTGAAGATTAGGCCCCACGCGCCGCACCCGCCGTGCAGTTGCGCCGCCTCGAGGGGATCGTCGTACTTGAGCTTTTCGGCAAGCTTGTTGCACCCTATCAGAACCCACGATGCTACGAAGCCGCAGATGATTGCCGCCCAGGGCTCCACCACGGAGCACCCTGAGGTGATCGCAGCGAATCCTCCCAACAGACCGTTACAAACGTCGAGGACATTCCAATGGCCCACCAGCAAGCGTTTGCTGAAAAGGGTCGTGAGAGCGGCTGTGCTCCCGGCCAGCGTGGTGGTGACGGCTGTTCTTCCGATGGCGCTCCATTGGCCGTAGTAGGAACTGCCGTCACCATACGACTTGGCGATTGTTAGAAATGAACCGGGATTGAATCCGTACCAACCGAACCACAGCAAGAACGAACCGAGCACGACTAGAGACGCGCTGTGACCGCGTAAAGCCACGGCGCGGCCGCTCCGGTCGAAGCGGCCGATTCTTGGGCCCTCTATCAGAGCACCCCACAAGCCCGCTATGCCGCCGACCATGTGTACCACTCCTGAGCCGGCGAAGTCGATGGCACCTAAAGAAATTTATAAATAAAGGTTAATTAATAGAATAGAAAGAAAATAAACAGAGCCATTGGATCAATTTTATACACTAAAATTGCGATTTTAAAATTAAATTATTTTTGAAAAATTTGAGAATTATAAATGTAAAATATATATATATATCGCAAGTTGTAAACAAATTTTTCTAAAAACAAAATATTCTAAAGGCCGAACCTCAATTTTAAAAAAAATAAAAATCAAGCATTTCTCATATTAATAACGCACCTGAGCCGAATAAGAGATTGTCGGTGTGGGTGGGACTGGCCCAACCATCGGAGGACCAAAACCAGTGAGAAACTACCGGATAAACGAAGCCGGTTAAGAAGGTAGAGTAAATGAGGTAAGCCACGAACTGGGTTCGCTCGGCTATGGAGCCGCTGGTAATACCGGCAGCCGCTATGGCAAAAGCCCACTGGTAAAGGAAGAAGCTGTAGTCTCCGGAGGCCGAAGGGTAGTCTGTGAGGCCGAAGAAGTGGTGGCCTATGAAACCGTTGGAGGGGGTACCGAAGGCGAAGGCGAAGCCGAAGAGGTAGTAGGAGAGGCCGCCGGCGGCGGCGTCAAGGACGTTGGTGAGCATTATGTTCATGGTGTTCTTGGCGCGGACTGAGCCGGCGCACAGCATGGCGAAGCCGAGCTGCATGGCGAAGACAAGGTAAGCTGAGAAGAGGAGGTATGTGTTGTCTATGGCGTAGGTGGTGTCGCTGAGCTTGTTGGCAATGGTGTCAAATCGGACACAGAGATAGGCAGCCAAGGCGCTAGCGTTGGCGGTGCCGGAGCTGAGAAAAGGGGTGAGATCGGTGGCTGAGCAGCTCAAGGAAGCCATGATAGTTAGAGAGAGAGAGAGAGAGAGAGGGGAATGCTCTAAGAAGTGAGAGAATAGATACTCTGGTTTTCTATTTATAGACCAGAGAGATGGTGAGGGCTTCTTATTCCCCTAAATATATAAATGACAGATTCTCTTGGTTTTATTTTATTTTTCTCCCTTTTTATTAAAAAAATCATTAAGAAAAAAAATTTATTTTTTACAAATTAACTATAGGATTGGTAGGTGGTTTATAGTGCATCTACATATCCAATAGTTGATTTATATTAAAAAAAAATAGTAATAATATATAAAAGATGTACCACAAAATATGAAATAGGATTTCTCGTTGAGTAATACTCTTTACGGTCATTATAACATGAGATGTGTTATATGTACATTTTTGGTTCATTTTTCATACCCTTTTTTGTCAAATCAATCATTGGAATTGTACGGTTAATTTGAATTAAAAAAAAATGGTTAACTACTTTATTAGTAATTCGGTTTACACTTTTTTATTTTTTTCCTTATGTTTGCAAAACAGCAAAATCTGATACTTGACTTATGGGAAATAGCAAAATTAATACCTCCGTTTTTCTGTCAGTCTAAATTGACGGAAATCCATTTCCTATCCAGTAATATCACGACGCGAGTCTGATTTAAGCTTAATTCGGGTTGGAGCAGACGAACTGATTGTGGAGCATTCTAGGGTTCATGCGATTTTAGGTGTAAATGGGTAGGGAGGCCGGGTTTGAAGAAGATGAGGAAGGAGAATGGATGATGTGGCCAGAAGATGAGGAGAAATCATGTCCAACGTGTAACCAGGACAGATGTCGGGCTTACCGAGTGACACGTGTTGATTACGTGGATTTCCGTCAATTTAGACTGATGAAAAAAACGGAGGTAACGATTTTGCTATTTCCCATAGGTCAGGCATTAGATTTTGCTGTTTTGCAAACATAAGAGAAAAAAATAAAAAAAGTGTAAACCGAAGTACGTACTAAAAAATAGTTAACCCTAACAAAAAAAAAAAAAAAACGGAGACAGACTTTTAGTAAAAAAAAATTTATCTTATAATATTATTTTATATTGATCGGCGTGGTGTGTTTTAAAAAAAAAAAAAAATCAAATTCAAAATACGCAAACTCAATTAATTAATATAAAAAACATATATAATAAATTAATGGGTTAAATAGGTGTGGACCGTGTGGCTCTTTAACAAATTAAACTGGAAAAATTAATTTTACCTTTTCCTTATATAACGTCAAAATACTGCTTTCGAAAACAAAACAAAAAATGCTCAAAGTACATAAACAAACATACCATATATTGTTTATGAAGGTTCACACAGCAATATTTACACCATTTTCCGAATTCTCAATTAGATGTCACATTCTCAGTGACAATATTGATATTGACAACCATAGTTGTTTAGGTTTTTTGTCTACATCTTTTTAAGTCCTTCGATACTAAACAAATCCTTGTCTTATTTTAATAATTAACTTGATTAGGGAGAAATTATTGCTTCAAAAAATCAGCCTGCCCATATGATTATTTTAACATCGATGACCTTGGAATATACATATAGTAGCATTAATCTAGCTAGATACAAAATTAATGTGGCGTGTAGAATCCCTTCTTTTTTTTTTTTTTTTCTTTCAAGTAATTTGTTTTTGTCCTATTGGCAATTGACTACAGTTGTTATATACATATAACATGTACAGCAGCACTATAAGGAATCTGAGCAGATGAATTGTTGTTCCCGTACCCACCGGATGTCCGACCATCCTTGATTGTGAACAGACGTAGGACAGAAGTGCAGTACGTTTGACCGGCCGTATGACCATTGCTATTTTGTTATTTATTTTCTTTTTTAAAATTTTATTTGAAAAATACACATCTTTTATTTGTGTTTTAATTTGAAAATAATTTTTTATATGATGAAAACATATCAAGTGTTTTTGTTGATGAAATCCACGTTGAAAAGAATTGTCTAGCTAGCTGCATGTGAATCTACATATATAAGAAATTCTTTACTAAACCTTTTTAGTGTCTAGTGTTTTTTTAAAAAAAAACAGTAAATATTTTAAATTTCTCTTTTTCACCTTGGGATTTAATGCCACAACAAAAATATTATAATTTTTTTTTACAGTGCGAAAATAGGTGTGGATACTTCATATTACAGAATATGAGCAAAATTCCTATAAAAATTAAAGATTTTTAAAATTAAAATAAAAATTGAAGATTCACTCGTACTCATAATTCGAAATTATTTATAACTATTGTTATAATTCTAAAATTGTTGATAGAGTGACTGTGGACGTCAAGCTTCCCATGTCACAGCCTTGCAAGAAAATGAATGGTCAGAGTGACACGTCGGTGGTGGCAACGAAACTACCTTTGATATCTAAGTTAGTGAGGATAAATTAGATAAAATGTAGGGATGCGCAAAGTATCAGTAAAATGCACCTCAGTTATCATTTTCCCCGTCTTTTATAGCGACAGTTTGTTCTAGCTTGTATGTATGCCGAGTAAGGCAAGTGGTGTCAGTCATGGGATCATCTATTAAACGTGATGATTTTGTTTCCTTTGGTCTCTGAAGCCATCAGCCTTCTTCCTTTAATGGTGTAAATGTGGTTACGGTTAGTAATTATTATCTCTAACTGTAACCGTTTTAGGCGGTTATCTTATTTCAATAGTTACAACTGTTCCGTCTTAGGTGATTAGTATTTTAAAATAATCACCGGTTAACAGTTATTTGAAGCTAAAACCACACCGCCTAACCGCTTTTTCAATATGGGGCATTCTTGACATAATTTTGTGTTTTTGACCTATTTTTTAGCCTATTTTATATTTTTTTAAACCTCTTTTTAGGGCATTTTTTTGGCCTGACTCATCAGATAAACCATTTTTTTTTTCCATGAATACAACAAAGTCTTTTTTTTTTCCTTTTTTTTTTTCATAGGCCATGACAAACTAAGAAAAACATCATATAAAAGAAGCCCATAATGAATAAAGAAGTGAAATTAGGCCGAACACTCGTCTCTCTTCCCAATTATAAGTCTTAAGAAAACTACTGCGTTGTGTTGTAATGGGTGGAAGCATATAATGTTATTTATATGAATCTAATATTATTTGTTACGGCTAGAAGCCGTCTCTTGGCCCTTCTCCTCAGAAAACAATTTTGAGAGGAGGAGGGAGCAGATCCTCTCTCCCCTTCCCTTTCTACTCCTTGCTCCTACCCTCCTCCTCCCCTTCTATTTTCTTTATGTTTGTAGGTTTTTTCCGGCCAAATCAGCAACTTCGGCCTCTCCACTATGCGTCCTTCCACCGTGTTGTGCTATTCATCTCCTCCCCAACTGCTGTTGCTGCTGGTTGTTTGTTTGTATTTTTTGTTTTGAATAAGAGGTTTCTTCTCTCTAGATCTACCCTTATGAGTGAGGAGGAATAATTAGGTATGATGGATTATTTCTCACGACCTAGATATATAATTAAGTGTAAGAGGTTATCTCTCACGGCCAGTTTAAATAAATTTTGTTAGAAAATTTGGCTACCCATGTCTTAGATCTAATCTGCTCGGAGCAGATATACTCTTTAACTGTATTTGTACATGGGTTAACAGAAGATTGAAGTCATAAATAGTACCTGATTATAAGAATTTTTGTTTGTATCTATGAATTTGTAACCTCATAGCATGTGGCTATAATTTTTGCAGAGTTTTAAACTTTGTGCTGTAAGAGCTTTATGCTCGTGAACTTTAATCAATAAAATCTTCAGATTTCCGTTCAAAAAATAGTATTTGTTACGCTCTATAATACTTTATTTATATTTTTTTAATAATATCTTAAAGATATAAATATTAATATTAATTAAATCGTTCGTTCAAACCCAGCCTCCTTATTATCCTACATATTAATGGATAAGAAGAGTTTGTCCATAGTCTATATACTATTATACTATATCATTATATTACTAATTTATTCACATAACATAAACATACCACTGTCCTCTGCTCATATTCATTTTTTTTATTTTTTAATAGATAAAAAGCTATTCATTTCAACTTGAGATAAGATATCTCTTATCAAGTTGTTCTAGGCATGGTGTTTAGGTGAGATCCAAGAAATTGATTCTAGCACCTTCTTTTTATCTGCTGCACCAAAATCAGCGAGCTCATGAATAAAAATTATTATTAAATTTTGGATTTAATAATGATTTTCATTGACATATAAGAAAGTCAGTGTAGCATTTTTCTTCTAGATTTCCAACTTAATAACCCGTATGCCTTGGTGTTACCTAATTTGTTTTGTTTTTCTTTTATTTTAAAACAATTGCCATATAAAAGGATGATGTGACGATCAAAATCAATCATTAAATTAGCACGTTATTATTATTATTATTTTTTTACAAAACCTTATGTATAAGATGAAAAGAGTTGTCATTATAAGAGATGAGTAAATACATATACATTTATAAGCAGATGACTTTTAATAAAAGACTTTGCGGCCAGAGAACATTTATAGTGTCTATCTCCAGATTTACTCCCGGCCACCAAGTTAAAACGGTGGAGAACATGCTGAAGAAATAATTTCAAAGCACCAATTTACAGTAAGAATATTGAGTAACTCTCAAACCGTTTATCTCCTCCAATAAAATAATCTCATTCAAGAAAATGAACCCATAAATATGTAACAGGGAAAGAGCTATCAATTTATAAGATCATGGAACTAATTTTATGGCAATAAACTACATAAAACAAGTTGGAATGATTCCATTTCCATGGATCATCTAAACTGTACATGTTGCTCATCTAAGAAAGAATGAATTTGTCAACCAAAAGTCTTATTAAGAGTCACAAATAATATTTTTAAATTTTTTAAAAAATAAAATAAAACCAGGGGTGTGGAAAAAAAATCGCTTTTCTTTAAAGAAATAAAAATAAAAAAATTTGTTTTTTTTTTCTTTATTAGATGTTTTATTGAAAAATTTAGGATCATTTTGTCTTTTGTTGGCCTTAAGAGGGGCATTTATACTCAATTGAAATTTGGAGGAAAAAAACATTGTCAATGATGTGGAAAATAATTTAAGGAGGGATATGGACTTTTCCCTAAGATTAAGTATAAACAATTTATCCAATATATATATATATATATATATATATATATATATATATATATAAACAATTGAAAAAAAAAAAAAAAAAAAAAACCTACAATATACTATAATTTTTATTTTTTTATTTTTTTTACAACAATTAACCCAAATTCATAAAATTTAACTTATGAAAAAAATGGATTTGACTTACATGCTGTTATTAAATAATAGCATATATATTATAATTTAATTAACGATTAGAATTGAATTTCTCAAAATCTCTTTTCATTTTCTCCTTTTTATTAAATGCTTTTAAAAATAAGTCAACTTTAAGATTCAATCTTAAACGTTAATTAAATTATAACATATATACTGTTATTAAAATAACATAATGTAGGCTGAATCCGAAAAAAAAACAAGCTGAGAACTTGGCCTCTCATTAAAGCTGCAGCCTGCAGTGGCTCACACACCAAGATATATTTAGTGATTGACTTTTTTTTTTTTAAAAAAAAAAAAGTAGCTTAATTTAAAAATGACAACTAATAAATGAATAAATAAAAAATAAATTAAATAAAAAAATCTTACTAAAAAGCAGGCTTGTGTCACATCATATTGTGGCAAGCATTATTGGTCTACACTTGACAATTTTAAACTTAAATGTAGGGGTGGCAAAATGGGTACTTGATACGACTCGATTATGATTCGCGGGTACTCGTTATACGATTAGCCTATACCCAGATACGACCCGTTTAGCTAAACGGGTAATCGGGTTTGACACGATTATGACACGAAAATAGCCGGGTAACCCGACACGACCCGTTTTACCCGTTTAACATAATCGGGTCTAGTCGGATAGATACGACCCGACACGACCCGATTACCCGAAACTATAAAATTAAAAAATAATAATAAAAAAATCAAAAAAAATAAAAAAAAAATCAAAATTGTAATAATAATACTAATACAATAATACATCAATATAGTCAATGCAAAAAATTGAGTTCCAAGAGATTAAAGGCTTTAATAAAGGATAAGAAAAATATATATATATCGGAAAGTGACTGTAATTGACAAATTATATTCCAAAAGAAATTACTAAACTCATAATTTCACCTAAACTTAAAAGTTAAAACAAGTAAGTTCATTTATTATAAGTTCGTTTATCAAAATAGTCCACTTATTATTTAGTCCCACATGTAACAAAAGTGTTAAAAAATTAATTTAAACAATGAAAATCACAGTTTTCTTGTTGGCTTTCTCTTTTGTTGGTAAATTATGTATTAACTTATTTCTTGAAGCAGGCTTCCTTGTCCTCAAAGGCTAAAAATGGTAAAGTAAGTCTTAATTTCTTAAAGGTTATACTAAAAAAAAAAAAAAAAAGTCTTAAAGTCAGTAAGTTAGTAAACATGAGGAGTCCACAAGGCAAAAAAAAAAAAAAA
>NC_081542.1:9172499-9223175 GCF_901000735.1 Corylus avellana | reverse complement strand
TCATACAATTACAAGTGGGTTAATTAAGATGGATTGCCAAAAAGTCTGCATAATTCAAAATCAAGCAAAAAAGTATGCATAATTCAAAATCATGCAAAATGCATTGATTCTTGGTTATGCTGGGCCAAATTTTGGATGCTAAACGAGAAATACCCGTCAAAAATAAAACCAAAACGACCACAAATGCTCACATAACCATGCGGAAATTAAAAACCCAAAAACAGAGAGGAAGGGGTGGCTTTCAGGCTAATAAAAAATTAATATGCTGATGTGTCAAAACTGTGCATTTTGCATGAGACTAACAGGTGCTACACAAATTTGAGAAAATTTTACGGTGGGAATTTATTTGACATTTCGATTAACACAGGTAGTAAAAACTCCAAAAAAAAAAAAAAATAATAATTAATTAATTAATTAAAAAATTTTAAAAAAAATTTAAAAAAAACTTAGGGATTTTTCAGTTTTAGCGGGTTGACTCACAGATTTATAATATATTTAGCCTTGAAAAAAAAAAAAAAAACTAGTTTGGTAAAAAAATTCAAAGCGCTTTTGAAGGTCAGAAAGCCTAAAAATGACCAAAACGCACTTTTGGCAAAAGCTTAAAAATAAAGTTTTTGCCAAAAAAAACATTTTTTACTTGAAAGCACTATTTCTCAAACATAATCTCAAACGCCCTGGGATCGAATCTTGACTCCATTAATTCACCCCCATGAGTTTGAACCCACACGTGAAGTAGAATCTTAAAGTAATGATTATGTGATTAAATTTACCTCTTCCCATCAGTTTAAGCTTTTAGAACAAGTGTTAAATAGGTTGTTGGAAAAACGCTACTAGAATATAAGATCATAATAAAACATTTTACCTCAAATAGTACATGGAGTCCTATCCCACTTCAATGTATGATTGTCCATCAAATACATAGATAGACAAAATTTCCATGGAATTAATCATATTCCTTGCAAATTGATTTGCTTTTGAAAGTGAACCGACATTTGTGGGTGAATTTCAAAAACGCAATTTTTACAATTTTAAAAAGTAGCGAACTTTCAATTTTAAAATTTTTTACAATTTTTACCAAACGTTTTTACAATTTAAAAAAGTTGCGATTTCAAAAACTTAATTTTTAAAAACCCAATTTTTAAAATTTCACTTATTGAAATCGCAATCCCAAACAGACCTTTAGTCTAGTCTTCGCGCGCGTACAACATGATCCAACGAAGTAATCAATTAGCGGGGACAATTTTTATTTTTATATATTTTTGTGCAATCGGTCAATGTTGAAATCTCTATTGGTATCATAGCCACCAATAAATCATAAACAAAGCCACTGAAGTATGTTTGGTATAGACCGGTTGTTAGTTGTAGGGGTGGCAAAATGGGTACCTAACACGACCCGATTATGACCCGCGGGTACCCGTTACACGATTAGCCTATACCCAGACACGACTCGTTTAGCTAAACGGGTAATCGGGTTTGACACGATTATGACATGAAAATAGCCGGGAAACCCGACACGACCCGTTTTACCCGTTTAAAATAATCGGGTCTAATCGGGTAGATACGACCCGACACGACCCGATTACCCTAAACTATAAAATTAAAAAATAAAAAAATAAAAAAATAAAAAAAATAAAAAATAAAAAATAAAATAAAAATTCAAAATTGTAATAATAATACTAATACAATAATACATCAATATAGTCAACGCAAAAAATTGAGTTCCAAGAGATTAAAGGCTTTAATAAAGGATAAGAAAAAAATATATATATCGGAAAGTAACTGTAATTGACAAATTGTATTTCAAAAGAAATTACTAAACTCATAATTTCACCTAAACTTAAAAGTTAAAAGTTAAAAGTTAAAACAAGTAAGTTCATTTATTATAAGTTTATTTATTAAAATAGTCCACTTATTATTTAGTCCCACATGTAACAAAAGTGTTAAAAAATTAATTTAAACAATGAAAATCACAGTTTTCTTGTTGGCTTTCTCTTTTGTTGGTAATTATGTATTAACTTATTTCTTGAAGCAGGCTTCCTTGTCCCCAAAGGCTGAAAATGGTAAAGTAAGTCTTAATTTCTTAAAGTTTGTACTTAAAAAAAAAAAAAAAAATTCCTAAAGTCTGTAAGTTAGTTAACGTGAGGAGTCCGCAAGGCAAAAAAAAAAAAAAAGTCTTAAAGTCTGTAAGTTAAGAAATAAAAAGTCTGTAAGTCTGTAAACGTGAGGTGAGGAGTCCGCAGGACCGCAAGGCAGAAAAAAATAAAAAAATCTAGGTCTGGCGGGTCGCAAGGCAAAAAAAACAAAAAAAAAATAAAATAAAGAGAAAAATAAATTAAAATAAAAAATCCGGGTCTGACGGGTCGACCCGCCAACCCGCCAGACCCGGATACTGTGCGGGTCTGACGGGTCGACCCGCCAGACCCGCACAATAATCGTGTCTAGCGGGTCGACCCGCCAGACACGAAATTTTCGGGTCTTAATCGGGTAGACCCGATTACGACCCGAACCCGATTAGCCCAAACCCAATACCTGTTTTTTCGTGTCGTGTTCCTGTCGGATTCGTGGGTCGTGTCAAAATTGCCGGCCCTACTCAAATGTCTTGGCAAGTTGAGGCAGAGTGCTTTCCTCAACGCCATTAGAAATATAGAATAGTCATAAGAAGAAAAAGACAAGCTTCACCTTACTTATTAAAGCAAGTTATCGCCTCATCAGATTGAGACACTAGTATTAATTATATAAAAGCATTGGCCTTTCCACGGCCTCAAGAGTCTTAATTATTTATTTATATCCAGTAAGCAGACCAGATCTAATGCATTAATTAATGTGTAGTATACCAACTCTCACACCTTTCTATAAAATAAAACAATTGGGAAGATTGTAAAATTAGTCCATGGAGCTTAATGTTGTGAAATTATTATTATTTTATAATGAAAAACCTCTCCAAGATAAAGACTACTTCTTTGTGTCATTTTTGTCGGGTAAATTTCAAACCCTGCAAAAGGCTCTCTTCACACGGATCGAATAATACTTCGACTTCACCGATAAGCTGGCTCCAAGAAATTGATTGTAACTAAGGGGAGAATTCGAACCTTAGATGTAATGGAAATGCCACTAAGACCGAGGCCCTTACCCCCTTACTACTTGAGCTAACCTCTTATGGTTGTGAAATTATATATAGAGAAATTATGAAAATGAAAGGTTATGAAATTATACATTTTCCGTAAAAAAAAAAATTATGAATACCAAAAATAATAAAAAGAAAAATAAAATTAAACAAGAAAAGGAAAAACGGACACTAGCCTTGGTTGGACTACCCCTATATTGAAACCAACCCTCTTGTTGAATTTGAGAGTGGGCGAACCACCTCATGGCTCTAGGGCGGTTCGGAGGCCTTTTCTTTTTCTTTTTTCTTTTTTCTTTTTTCTTTTTTCTTTTCTGGTATTTTTACAAATATATTTTTAGGATAAATGTATAATTTCTTAATGACTCGAATGAAAAAATGATCGAAATTTATATGAAGTGAGTTATTTGTTACATAGCCATACCAAAAATAATTAATATTTGTCACTTTTTAAATGCTAAAGAGTTATTTGTCACAAACTAATTTTACAATTTTCTACAAGAGTAGTGATTTATATAACACCGGCGTGCATGAACAGTGTGCGCACTGGTGTTATATATATATACTGTTTAAATATTATTTTAATCATACTGTTCATGCACGCTAGTGTTATATAAATCACTACTCTTTTCTACAAACTAAATTATGTCATTGCAACAATGCTCCAACTGTAGTACTCCCCATAATAAAATAAAATAATTATTTTCTTTTTGAAAAATATATTGCCTAAGAGATCCTTGATTCTACATTGAATAATGCATTAGATCTTGCTGGAATCAACACAACATAGCATGACATCAATATATTAGCAGCATAGACGACCAAGTGTTTAGCCTGTAAAGTCTAACATCCCTTTTGCCCAGTCGTTCTCACAATAAACTTACCTCATTTATCAAATATCAGGAATAAAACTTCATCTCTCTTTTAAAGTCAGCAAAAGTACAAATTAAAGCCTTGGACCCAAGTAACCTCATCTTCCATGGCTTGCAATTTTCGATACAACTCGCAAATTCAACACGAAATTAGTGGGTTAAAATTACTCCACCTCTATTACCTTCACACCATGCAAAGTCCAGTACCCCTAGAGCAAAATCCATGCCTTGACACCTAAAGAAATCACATCCATCTTCAAACTTCTGCAATTTATGTGCAGAATTTGGACAGAAGCATCCATCACAGTCACCTCCACTTCCATTATCAACATCATCACCTCAAATTGTCAACAAAAAAACACAGAAGGAAAGGTCCTATCTATCTAGCTATCTATCTATCTGTTACCCATCTTGACTTTGAGCCTCTCCCCATGCCATTCAAGTGTTCATTATCTCCTTTTCAATGGCATTGTTTTGTTGACCACCCTTCTCTTTCTACTTAAAAAGAGTAGCGATTTTTGGCACACCGGCGTGCTTGAATAGTAAGCACGCCGGTGTTAAAATATTATAAAATATTATTAAAATAATATTTGAACAGTAAAAAAATAAAATAAAATAATATTTTAACATCGGTGTGCTTACTGTTCAAGCACGCCGGTGTACCAAAAATCACTACTCACATCGTCGTTTTTTTTTTAAATATCGAGTTGATAGTCGTGTTTCCACTCATTTTGATGTACGGGATACAATATCCATTGATTCTTATAAATGTCATTATGCGTTTAAAAATCATGGTTTATTTCAAATGCTGGTTTCCAGAGGTTTTTAGAGTGACGTTGGCCTGACTACTTGTTATTTTTTATTAGTTTGTCTTCCTCTAGTCTTATATGGGACAGCTCAATAGTTTTGTCTCAGTTTTCTACCTCTCTTTCCTTTTCTATTCCACCAAAGGTTGTTGGGTGTAATCGTCATGGAGTTTACAACTTTTAATACGTGTCGATATGTGATTAGTCACATTAGTCACCAAAAAATAAATTTAATACTATCTAATTACACACTGATACGTGTCAAAAGTTGTAAAAGAGTGTTAAAATAGTCGTAAGTCTAACATTTTTCTTGGTCATGTTCACAATCTTAGTGCCGACTTTGATGAACTCGATCCTCGTACTACTAAATGTGTGTTTTCGGTTATTTCTAAACCTAAAAAAAATGTTGCTATAGCTTTCACCACTGTTGATATCATCTTTTTTGAGTCTACACCATATTTTTTGGATGCATGTTCGTCTTCCACTACCTCCTAATTAACGGTCTAGTCTATTGTGTTGATGCGGTAGTCTTAAGTTTGAATCCAAACTCCATACTCTACCTTCCATTTAAAAACTAAAACCCTACCTATCGAACCCCATTTATTATGGGGCAATACATGAAGAGTGTTAGAATTACTGTTAAATAATTAAATTCACCATATGACAA
The DNA here is from genome assembly GCF_901000735.1 of Corylus avellana. NCBI lineage: Eukaryota > Viridiplantae > Streptophyta > Magnoliopsida > Fagales > Betulaceae > Corylus > Corylus avellana. The sequence goes on along the minus strand of NC_081542.1, from coordinate 9,217,709 downwards.
GTGATACTTTTACAATAGTATATTTCCAAAGACTAATTGCCAAGCATTTTCTTATTATTAGAGGCTCTAGCCTAATTGTAACAATTACTTCTGTAATAAGGACACCTACAAAATCCCATTACAATTCTAGTGGGTGTATGTGAGTGCAGAAAAGAAATTACCTAATTTTGCCTTAATAGTGTATTACATTTTTTTTATTTTATTTTATTATTATTATTTTTTTTTTAAAGAGGAAACTTTGCTAAGGACCCCCAAACTTCCACTCATTTTGAAATATCCCCCCTGAACTTCAAAATCTCTCAATTTAGTCCCCTGAACTTTCAATTGCTCTCAATTTGGACCCTTACATTAATTTTAGCCTTTAAAAATTCAAAAAAAGACCAAAATATCCTTGATTTTTGTTTTTTTAAAAATAAAAAAACGTTTTAGGAGTTGGAATTTTATACAAAAGTCAGAGGTATAAACATCATGTGATATTTAAAATCTGACGGAGGGGTCCAAATTGAAAGCAATTGAAAGTTCATGAGACTAAATTGAGAGATTTTGAGTTCAGGGGGGGTATTTCAAAACGGGTTGAAGTTTGAGGGTCCTTAGTGAAGTTTCCCTTTTTTTAATAGATAAAACAAGAGATTACAACAAACAACAAAGGACTAAGCAACCCAACAATAAGCCTCAAAATGACCCCATCAGTATGAGTAAACAAAAAATAAAAGGAAATACATCAAATAAATGACGCGGCCCAATATTTTCTTGGCATGAAGACCAAGAAACTTGGCCACCAATTAAAGTGGTTTGCAAATGTGCACCACAGATGGTGCACACAAGAAATATACAACTGCAGTGGCAAAAGAGAGCTACCGCAGCATGAAGAACCCTGATGAAAGTCAAATCAAAGCTAATTAAAAGGAAAACCAACACGGAGTCTAGGTGACACCGCATAACGATCTGCAACCAGATCGAGAGAGCACCAAGAAAGGTGTAAAGAGCATCTAAAGCCCTAAAACTACAACAGAACAAAATCAAAAATAGTAACATCAGTCGAAGGCAGGGCTGGGGGAGACAGTAAGTACACAAATGAAGATCAGCATGTGTAAGCCGCTCACCGGCGCGTGTGATACACACTCTGGCGTGTATCACAGGGATTTAATCATATGATAAATTTCTTTTTTCCTTTCTTTATTTATTTATTTTATTTCTTTTCCTCTTCTCGAGGCTTTAGCAATCATTAGACCAGAGGGAGATAGTCAACTCTAATACATATATCAACTCCCAAGACATCTCTGTTTTAACCCCATTCAGTTCCAAAGGTTTAGTCTATATAAATCTAATGAGATCATATACCGAACAGAGCTCTTATTGTTAAGAGTTTAAGAGTATACACAATCACACTTTTGCTGGACAAAAATGAAAGTTAAAGTTGCAATTTAAAGATCTATAGAAGAATCACGCACCCATAACATTGTAGAATAACACGTTTTCATTGAACAGTAAAATCTTACAGTTGAATGATGTGTCAATCTGGTACGATTTTCTAAGGAACCAGATGATACAAGTACGATATTAATTTAGTCATTATCAAACTATACGAAATCACTACCAGAGACATCATCAATTCTAGTTTCCCACATCATCCTTTATAACGGATGTCATTAACTAAAAATGTACATGTAAAAGCATTTACTGTAAAACTGGGGCAAAGCCAAGAACCTCACTACTCCTTTGAGTTGAGTTGTCTTCCAAGGAAGACAAGTGCCACAGCAGTAGAAGCGGACAAAATTGTTGATGAGTAGCAGAGTGCAAGTAGAGCTCCCCTCAGGGACTGCATCCAAAAACTTTAGATGTTATTATACAGTGGTGGATTGTAAGAGGAAACATGGTCAGACAACAATCAAAGAAAGCGTTTTCAATCACCTTAGCCAACAGCAAAGCATTATCATTTGCATACTGCAATGAACTCTCTGGAATGCCTTGAACGCCCTGACCTACTTCCCATGAAAGAATCCTACATTTAAAATTTTCAAGATTTTTAAAGAAATATTTTTCTGTTCGGCCTGTTTGTTAAAAATGAAAGTATAAAAGCGAACTCACACTTAAAAACTGGGGATAGTTACCCAAAAGCTAAGCCAATGACAGCGCCAATGTTGGCTTTATCTGACGTTAGTTCAACTTGAAGGTCCCCAAACTGAAGTTGACAAGAACATTGTCTGTTTAATCTTTCATATCAAGTGCATCTGGTTACAGAAATTTCAACAAGTGCAGAATTATCATCTACCTTCAGCATCCTAGCTCCCTGTGGTTGTTCTTCAGCTGCAGTAGATACTGAACGCGCAGACAGAAGCCTTCCAGTTGTAATCATCACTTTTGCAATCTATAATGGTTGAACAGTATCCAACAATACTGCTACTTTAGAGATACATAAAAGCTAGTTATATTACATTTTTCAGAGAGAGAGAGAGAAAAGAAGATTGTTCCTTGAACAGTAAAACTATAACTAGTAAGTTTGAGGCAATAATACGGGTATTCATATGCATCTGTCTCAAAAATTTCTTACATGGATTTCGAGCAATGATAACAGCAAAGGAAACTCGTTTGCATTTTTGAAGCAAGGGACGATATGAGAAGAAAGAGGTTTTTGATAACAAAGGAAACTCGTTTGCATTTTTTAAGCAAAGGGTGAGATGAGAAGAAAAGGGATTGATTACATATATTTAAGTGACTTGAACAGGTTGATATATATCGGGATTTGATTGCGAAGCACAAGTTAAAAGCCTTGTTAAACACAGAAGCAGTCTTCCTACAAAGCAGTAGGATTTAATGGAGTAGAGCATGTCCAACCACCCACAATTATAGTCACATTTACTATAAGCAACGGTAAAAGCCAGTTAGCATCGGTTAGCATTTCTATATTGTTTCAGGATTCCAACTAAGCTTTTAGACCAAGGATCTGGATCTGGATGTCAACATAAAAAATTAAGTACTTAACTATGATAGCTCCTGGGGCTAAATCAATTCTACGGACCAGTTTTAGAAATTACGTTTTTTAGTTTAAAACTTAAGAAATTTTGTAGAGAAAATAATTCATGGTTGACAACATACTCTGATTATTATTATTTTTTTTTAATTTCTTTTCTTTTTATTTCAAATTCTTGGTTCCCCTCCCACCACCCCCACCCCACTCGAAAAAAAAGTATAAACTGAACTTGCAAAGGACAAATATTACATAATTACTATGGTAGCAAAAACAACTACTACTTTCAATTACATGGTGACAATAATAGCAATAACAAAACCACTTCAAGTAACATGGGATACCTTTTGTAGTTCACCTTGACCATACTGCCCCATGGACTGGAACCTCCTTCCAGCAGATACCAAACGCTTGCCAAGTGCTAAACCAGCTAAAAGATGGAAATAAGCTTTGGCACAAACTCCTAAGAATGTATCTGAGCATCAATTTTAGATATAATCTTGCCTGATTTGGCATTTTCTGTCAAAGACTCCTCCAACCCAGGGAGCTTGCTTGCTAAACTATGGGAAGTTGATGTGTCAGCTACTTCCCATGCCCGAGAGAGATTTAACAATGTCTCTCCCAGCTCTTTACCAAACTGAAAGAAAATGAAAATTTAATAATGTTCTGAGTAGTTTCTTCCCATCAGAAACAGAAAGATTCTAACAAATATACAAGAAATTTAAAATGTGAAGTATAGGAAGTACCAGAATGGTTAATAGCACGCCTACAATCTTTTGGACCACTAGGTTGAAAAACATTGGATGAACTAAGCAGATAAGATGTGATTTATTTCACATCTGCTTGTAAGAAAATGCTAATTTACTAATTTTCATGTTCCAGATGCTGAAATTCATAATGTTCTTAATAAAAATACCTTTACCCACAATATTCTGGCAGAGGCCCAGCAGAATTGTTTACTATTATTAGGTGTACAATCTATGATAATTGGAATACCCAATCACAGTAACCTAAGGGCTTCAAGCATATATATATCAAGAGAGAGAGATGTACACCACAAGCTTCTTTTTAGGGAGTATAGAACTATACAGATACACAATTTCTATATACTGACAGTGTTGGACTATTATATTTTAAAAGAGCTGAATGAACCAGCCTATATAGCTGAATGAGCCAACCCATAGTGGAGTCCTTAAAAGCATCACAAATGACTCTTGACATGTTAAAATCAATATTTAGGCATGCTTCCAGGGTAACAAAACTTGAAGTTTGATCAATCTGGATGTGCCTTGGGAGGTGAGTACCACCAACCGAGACACTACTAAGTAATTCCTTCGTCCCAAAATAAGTGCCTTAATTTGAAATGACACGATTTTAATGAAGATGATTAGATTCAATACTTTTACCAAAATGTCCAAAGATGGGCATGGCTTTTTGTGACTGTCTTGGCTGTTTCTTTTGAGTAGGCAAGGACAATATTAGAAAATAAAGATATGAATGCTTTGTGTTTTTGAAAGTAGACAATGATTTTAGGATATTCCCAAAAAAGAACAGCAAGACACATATTTCGGGAGGAAGCAGCAGTAAAATATAAAGTTACTATCGATTTCATTTGAAATGGCGAGGATCCTTGTCCCACAATGAGTTGCTGAGACCCATTGGTATACTCTTAGGATCACAGTCACACATTTAACAGAATGCTGTAAATTTCACCCAACATCACTCATGTTTTCACCACGAACATGATAGCACCCAAATCCCAAAACACTTAATTGAGTCATATAGCTTGCCCCCTACTCATTGCTCAAGACTGATTCAGTTAATAAGCATTCATGAAGCAATAAAAACAACTAACCTCATCAATTACCGGCCCATTCGAAAGATCAAAAGCCGCATCATTCAGCTGAACCACACCCAAATAAAAACAAAAATTAACCAAAACACTCTCAAATCAATTCAACCGCTACCCCTGGGCGGATATGAATTTCCAACAAACTGGGTTGTAAGAATTTCTCCAACCCAGTTTCTAAAAGTGTAATGGGTCCCTCGAGCATAATGCTATTAAAAAAACATATACTTTTAGAGATTAGAAACCCAGTTTGCAGAAAATTTCTGCACCCAAAACAAAAATCCAATCACAAAAATTTGAATAAACAAAGTCACCAACTCTGCTTACATCTAGACGAAGATCCTGCGGAAGCTGCGCAAAATAGTCTTGCGGAAGATCAAAGCTGTCCTGCACGACCCGAAAAAGGAAAACAGAAAAACAAAAAAACAAAAGTTAAACTAAACGAATACAAAACTATGGCGCCAAATTGAGAATGGAAATGAAAACGAAAACACAATGTATATTACGGCGAGTTGTTGAAGGAGGGATTGAGGGTCGTTGGGTTCGAGAGACGTCGAGGAGTCTGAGGAGCCCGTGAGAGCAAGTGGGACTGTGAGGGATTTGGAGAGGAGGGTTTTCTTGGGGTTGGAGGGTTTGGGTTTAAGAGAGGTTAGCGAAGGGATATGGAGGGGATATTGGGGGAAGAGAGGGGTAGAAGAGGAAGGGAGGTTGGGAATGGGTTGGGAGAGAAGATGATGAAGAGAAGCCATTTTTGGAGGTTGTGTGAGCGGTTCAGCGACAACCAGTCACTCATAGATATTGTTCTGTATGTTGCTTTTGTTGCTTTCTTTTTCTTTTCTTTTTTATTTAAACTTAAAATAAATAACTAAGTCTATAAAACTTGTCAATAAAATAAATAAATAAATATACAATAAAATTTAATTATCATTAAAACATATAAATATAATTTGTAATTTCTTTATTTCTACACGTAATTTTAATTTATTTCTTTATTCTTGACAAGTTGACATTATGTAATGTGCCCCCCTTTTCTTTTCTTTTTTTAATGTCACCATTGGTTTTTTAAAAGATTTATTTATTAATTTTTTTTTTTAATACTTTTTGAATGAAAAGTACAATTTGGTCGACTAAAAATTCCATTAACAAAAGTAATTAAAAAAATTGAATTACAATCCATAAAAACATTATACTTTATTTCTTTTGAAACTCAATTGCAAAAAGTCTTCACTAATAAAAATGACATTATTTGTATAGACCGAGTTGGAGAAAATCCTTCTAACCCAATTTAAAAAATAAAAAATAAAAAAAACCAAGATACAGTTTGAGAATGTATTTGGCATCGAAATTCCCTATAAGCTTCCTGCCCATGGCATTTTCTCTTTGGCACTAATTTTCTCAGTGATTTAATATAGGAAAATCCTGATCATTTGTTCTTTTCTCTTCTAGGATCTGGTTCTCACTTTGCAATAAGTGCAGCATCCCCTGGGAAATGGATTGTAACCTCTTCATGCACCAGTTTTTGATATTTTTATATGACCAGGTTCTGAAGGTGACCTAAAAGTCTCATACATATAAATCTATCTATGAAACACAAACACCGAATATTGTGTCATATACCCAAATTTCATGCATGCAAATTACATACGGAAAAACTGATACTTTCATTCTAAATGAATGCTGTAATAAAGTTTATACTGAAATTAGATTTTGTACGTTGGTACACCCAAGAACCGCACCAATTTCCTAAACTGAAACATGAAAAAACAAACCTATAAATCAATGAGAAATCCAGTTTGAAAACCCTAAGTCTATGCCACATGTACATGGTGCATGGGGCAGTTTGTAATGGAAGATACCACCTTACAAAAATAAGCATAGAAAAAGCTACTGAAGCTTGTACCAAACAATGATCATATTCAGATATTAATCATAACTTCCTATGTATACTTCCCCTATCGGAAATTTAAAGGGGAAATAAGGCGGATTCGAGACTCTATGTAGCTTCGTTTGATTTGAGCTTGTCAACCTCCAACCTTAGCAACCTTTCTGTGCTCAATTTGGGCTGTTAATGGGCATTGCATCTCTGTCCAACTTATTGGAACCATTGTTGCACCTGCAGTAAAGCATCAAAAGTTGGAGGCACCATGCAGATACAAAAGTGTCATTAAGCATGCACAATCGCTGAAGAGAGTAAAATTTACAAATGGGAATTCAGTAATAATAGATGTTTCATGAAATGTTATATTTCATGTTAAGACTCGCAGCACAAATACAAACATTAATGATGTCTTCCCTAATCCCTATCAATCCCATTATAATTTGACATCCGAACAGAAGCAAGTTAATCAACACGGCTAGGATAATCATAGTGTGAGTTGAAGCAGAACTGATAGATAATTGAGTTCGACATGAAAACAAAGCAATTTATACAATCATCAATATCACTGACAGCGGCAAAACTGATTAGGAGTAAGAGATTGGTTGAGGGAGCAAAGAATAGCAAGATCATTACTCAAATGTAACATTACCAAAATCATGTGAACACAAACTCTCCCAGAAATAGATGTCCCAAACAACTAAATTCAAACAGACTCTTCAGTATACACTGCAATTACAAGGTAGGTCCTTTTATGGGAGAGATGGTATAGGAGAGCAACAAAGAAAATAGAATTTAATCAGCCAGCATAAACAAATAGGTCTTAAGCAGTGTCAAAGCAGTGTTTTAATCACATACATTAAGTTGTGCTTGGTCCACTAATCTAAATAATGTATCCGTACCTATACTATGGCATACTCATCATGCTTGCTATTAAGATAAATATCATACATGGTCCGAAATCAACTAAAAAGATAAAGCTTTCACAATAATCCGGTCACAAAGATTAGAATGAGAAGATGAAAAAGAAGTAGGATGTGACAATAACACATTTGAATGCATGAGGCACTGTAACTGTGCATTAGGTGGCATAACCCCATTCCCATTTTGGTAGCTGTCTGTTTTCAAACACAATCCAGTAATGCATCCCTAAGCAACGGTTTCAAGGCAGAGTGGTTAAATATTGCAAGAATGGCCATCGAAAAAACTAAATAAATATAATGACAATAATTCCTTACTGAAAAGGCCAACAACATGTCCAGGGGAATACATAATAAAATTGACACGGGAGAAAGGACTTTGATTACAAGCTGATGGCGGAATCTTGTTGTGCATTAGGTTGCTGGAAGCTAGAACAATGGTTGCAGGATTCTTTTGGCAGCATGGTTACTATGGGGATCAGGGATAGCTACACTAGGGAATTGTGGTGTAAAGGCTAAAAAATGTTACAGAGCTTAAGGTTTCAAACAGAGTAAGAAGGAAAGAGACTTGGCTAAGGGTGAAACAAGGAAGAGAACTCAAGTTTTTTTTTTTGATAGGTAAATTTGAATATATCAAAAACCCAACAGGGCGCAACACGATTACACAGGGAGTATAAAAGAGGCCAATAAAAAGTGGGTTACGGTTTTTATTGGATGGCCATTCTAAGTTGTGAACAGAGATCTGGTTTTATCGGTTTAGAGGCCAATAAAAAGTGGGTTACGGTTTTTATCCTACAAGTTTAGGATTCTATGGTCAGAAATCAATATCTAGATGCAAGATTTCAAATCACAGGAAATTAAAGAGAAGAAAATAACCTAGGCATCAATCTTAATTTTTGCTAAGCATCATATTTTTTTTTTTTGATAGGTAATAAGAAGTTTTATTGAAAAAGAAAAAGAGAAGAAAAAGCGGCTCTACAAGAACAAACCCCAAAGCACACCCACAAAAGCCCGCAAAAGGAACCCTAAGCATCATATCATACCTAAGCTTTCATTGACATCACAAAAACCTCGATAGCGTATTTTTGAAATCTCATAAACTTGTTCTCTGTTAAATGGAAAGCAATAAAGATCATATGCAGGCTTCTAGTACTCTTAAACCTAATACTACTTGGGCACCATGGGATTTGACTACAGTTGGGGCACTTTTTGGTTGCTGTCCAAGTCCAAGTGACAACTGCAGGATAGGCAACCCTTCAGGCTCGGGTTCATTAGAGGGAGTCTAAGCATGGAAATCTCACCAACTAAAAGTGATTTGTGGCTACTAGGGCACTGTAGGCCTGCAAAATACTTGACCCCAAGAAAAAGCCCATATGAACACAATCAACAATAAGAATAAATATTAATTTCAGCAGAAATAACAATCGCAACGTCAGTAGTGAGGTAATCATATAAAATGAGAAAAAAAAGGGGAGTGATTAAAGGAGAGGACATGACTGAGTGGTATTACATGAGTGATAGCATAACTATGAGACAACGATGGTTGAATGACCATAAGTCAGAAAATAGGGTTTTGCTTGTGGCTGGATCCGCTTTCAGCCGAGTTTTGGCTAAGGTGTCTGTTTTCCAGGCTTTTCTTTAGTTTGAAAAAATTTGGGGATGATATAAAGGAGTTGGGAAGCTCCCTCTTTCTCCCTCTCGGTATGTCTGTGTGAAGGTTGGACCAATCCTGCTTACATGGTGGAAAAGGTCCTCCAAACAACAGAGAAAATAAGAGGATAGGGAGGCTCTCTCTCTTTGGGTATAGTATAAGGGAATGGGAAACTCTCCCTCTCTATATGTCAGTATGGAGGTTTAGACCAATCCTCCTTATATGGTAGAAAGTCCTTCCACCAGCAGAATAATACAAGGGAATAGTGTTTCTGAGGGCAAGGAGCCAGAGGCTGAGGCGGCAGCAATGTTAGGATTTATGTCCTAAAAGCCAATTCATTTTTTTTGTGACAATTTGGTTTATTAAATAAAGTTGTGTATTTGTTAAATTATTTCAAGAACATTAAGCATATCATTGTATACATGTGCATATTATATTATTATATATATGTAATCCTAAAATTATATTGAATATGACTTAGGTGTATTAATGAGATTATCACATAGAAGATCCAAGTCATAAACTTTATAACTTATATTGTAGTTCATAGTCAGTAATGGAATTGGGTATTCCATTTGATAAAGCTATAACATATTAATTATAGGGAATTCATTATTCTAAGTCTTCGGCCGGAGCATTTTAGTAAGGAGTTCTAAAATTAAATGCACTAAATGAAATGTGATTTCAAGAGTACAACAATAATCAAGAGATTAAAATGGATACTCAATTATTAAGAGATAATGAATTAATTGACAGCTTATTTATGACTTTAATTCGACCATTGATTCTTTAACAGACGGATCAAATGCAATTATAAGAAGCCATTGGGAGTTTTGATTAATAAAAATAAATACTAGAGTACAATTACAGTTTTTAGTGGAATACATTGATTGTAATGAATAATAACCTAGAACAAGTCATGAGATAACGTGTCTTAGGCCTATTGGAGATACTTTTGTTTTACCTTTAGGTTTCTTCACAAGCTAAATATTACCCTTATTAGGCTTGACCTAATTGCACAAGTAATCCCCCCTATGGCCGTGTATGTAGAAGGCGGTGGGCTACGTTTCCAAATACTACTTTTACTAGGAGACACAAACCTATTTAAAAGGAGCTTGTATATGTTTAGAGGTCTCAAAACCCTAGCCTACACGGGTGTGGTTTGAAGTTTGGAGCAAGAGGATTCAAATCAACCCCAATATTGCAAGGTAAGCATCTTGTTTTGCTATTTTTTGTTTCACATAATTTGATACTATGCTTTCATGATGCTTGTTCATGGAATTTTTCTGTAGTAACTTTGAGTTATATTCCCAATAGCAAATGCCCCCTTTGGCAAGCCTAAATTTTCTCAACGGCAGGTATAATAACTGCCTTTGTTGCTCCCTTGCCCACCCTTAGAAAAAGATGCCCCTCCAGTCTAAATTCTACATCCCTAGTATAAAAGCATGTGAAATTGTCATTGTACTTTGTATAGCTGTCAAAACTCAAAGGGGCAAGTACTACCACATACAAGCAAATTGTGATGCGCCACTTTACACCATACAATAATGACAAAAGTCAAAAACTAATATAAAAAGAAGAAGTAAATTGTCACCAAACACGTGCGCCAATACACCACTATAGAAATAGTACTCGCTCAGTAAATTCTAAATTGTCAAAAACACATGCACCAGTATTAATGGCGAAGCCAAGATTAAAAGTCGAACAAAAATTGATTAAAGAATATAACTAACAAAATGAATAATTCAATATTGTTTAATACATATAAATGTAACTTGGTAATTTATTTTTGCATGCCTAGCGTTAATTTATTTAGTTGTCCTCAACAAGTTTACAAATTTTGAAATATATCATTCTTAATACACATAACCAAACAATCATTAATCAAATGATCTCCCATTCAATTGCGTAAATGATTTTTAACAACATTTATTGTTGAAAATATTTTTCAACAATAGATGTCGTAACTAACAGAATAAACGAAAATATCACCAATAAATAAACTAATAGATACAGAATATCCTTTTTCCATATCTTTTCAAAAAGTTGTCCAACCCCTTTGAGCGTTGCAAATTCTTTACCAGAACGCATGTGAATAATGTATGTTTCAATCTAATTATCCAAGATGATAAGTTGAACTGCCCAAAAATCATTATGATAAAACTAAACCAGCCAAATTCACTTCTTTTGGTTTAAAGCAGCAAACGACTTATCTGGACTCAAGCATCCAATACAAAGTAATAATACCGAATTCAACTCATCAAATTCCGAAAGTTGCAAATATATAATTGTATAATAAGCTTCACATGATAATAATGTGAATTTTTCATGCTTTGAGCTTTTCGCCATGATCGCGGTGGGATATTAGGAATAACAATAATTGATTTTTGCACAAATACAAAAACTTATAAAATAAAGAATTCCAACCATAATCCCTCATAAGTTGTAAATGTTGCTTCGAAAGTTCAACCAACTTCAATGCATTCACAATATCTTGATCCTTCGTAATAATGGCTGCGATAACTCATATGTACTCCTTAAAACATTTTCCATCAAATATAAATTGAAAGAAAATATATTTTTTTGATAAGTATAAATTGAAAGAAAATATAAAAGTCTGAAGATAATTAAATAGTATATTTGCTTCTACTCTCTGTTCATAATATAAATTATCTTTCATAATACATTCAATCACATTAATGATAGATAAAAACATGTGAATAAGGTTAACAACTACACCACAATGAAAACTCCAACGTATATCTCCAGATCTCTTAAAATTTATTTCTTGATTCAAGCCATGACCAGTATACATTTCATTATTTGGTAGTACTTCCACTACTTCAGTTGTTCGCTTTCCACGAAGTATGTCACTACATTCGCTTGATACTCGAACAACACTAAAAACACTATTAACCTTTCAAATTTGCTTGATGCTCCAACAACATAAAAAAAGTAGCAATTTGAATATGATTTATTGCAAACAACTAATGTTAGTTAAAGCTGAAGTGCAAAGCAATAAACATAACAAGCAAACTAATTATCTTTCAAAATAAGTGTTTTCAGTCCATTCAACTAACCTCGCATATTACTAACTTCATCGTATCCTTGTTGTTGCAACTTGTTAATACTTAACCTATGCTTGCTAAGCACAGACCGACTCAATTTTCATCTTCAATATTGCAATTGTGGTATTACTAACATGTGTAATGCCTAAAAAACATTCTATCACATAGCCACGCTTATTTGCATAACGCAAAATAATTGCCAATTGTTCTTTAACAAATACATCACGGAATTCATTAACTATGATACAAAACAATAAGTATCCAAGATCTTTGCTAGCATTTACAATTTCAACTACTACAATATTTGCTAATTCTTTTTGAATGACTAGTGCGATCATTCGATGATTTTTAAGAGCGTTTTCTAAGACTACCTTGTCAATTTCTTCATTATGTTTTGCAAGAAATCGCAATAATTCAATAAAATTTTCTTGATTATCTAATCATTGTTGTTGTAAAAAGTGAATACAATCAACAGATGCATTCAAATGAATACTATATTCCTTTTTCTGCTGATTTGATTCCTTGTCAAAAAAATGTTATGATGTTTTGTTTCTAGTTTCACAAAACTTCACATTTTCATCTAACTTAATTATGTGCACTATTGTGAGCCTCTACGTGACTCTATAACTTCTATTTCCTTTTGCAATTTCGAAATCCTTCACTAACAAACTTGTCTCCTCCTACTTGATCTTCAATGTCTGGTCAAAAGTGATAACAATAAGCAATACACTATCTTGTGAAATAATGTATTCCAAACCAGTCAACATGTTCTTTGAACCAAGCTGAATTAAAATGCCATATTTTTCCAAATTGCTTTGTGGAAAATTATGGTTAACCGGTTCGTAAGGTCTTTTTGTAGAAATGTTCTTCGAATTTGGTCTCGATCATTAGGATGGTAATCAGAAAAATTTCTTCTTAAGGATCTACTAGCAGATTCGCTAAATTTACCTCTACACGAGATCCCTTAGAATTCGATCGAATTTCGTCTCTATTAAGATGTTGCATATTGCTTATATTGTTCTCTCTTCCTACCAAACGCTAAAGAACAAGCAAGAGGAGACTCGCTTTTTACTTAAAGATATAGAAATTGGAAAAAGAAAGAAGTTACAGAGTCATGTGAGGCCTCATAATAGTGCAAATAATCAAGCTCAACCAAAATGTGAAGCTTTGTTAAATAAAAAACAAAGCATCCTAATATTTTTTTTCCCAAGCAATCAGATCAACAAAAAATGGAATATAGAACTCGTTTGAATGAATCAATTGATTGTATTTGCTTTTTACAACAACATGGATTAGCATTTCATGACCATGATGAATCTAATGACTTTAGTAATAAAAAATTTGTTCTTGAATTATTGTAGTTTCTTGCAAAACATAATGAAGAAATTGATAAGGTAGTCTCAAAAAATGCTTCTGAAAATCATCAAATAATCACACCAAACATTCAAAAAGAAATAGCAAATGTTGCAACAGTTGAAACTATAAATTTTATTGTTAAAGATGTTGGAGACTCATAGTTTGCTATGATAGTTGACGAAACCCATGACGTATCTGTTAAAGAACAATTGGCAATCGCTTTGCGTTATGCAAATAAGTTGACCATGTGATTGAACGCTTTTTTAGGCATTACACATGTTAGCAATACCACAGTTGGATTATTGAAGATGACAACTGAGTCAATACTTAGCTAGCATAGGTTCAGCATTAGCATATTGCGGAGGCAAGGATACAATGGAGCTAGCAATATGCGAGGTGAGTTAAATGGACTTAATACACTTATTTTAAGAGATAAATTGTTTGCCTATTATGATTATTACTTTGAACATCAGTTTCAATTATCATTAGATATTACAAAAACTCCTCCAAATTGCTACTTTTTTTAGCTTGGTCAATTGTGTTTTTCATGATGTTGGAACATCATGCAAACATCATGACATACTTAATGAAAAAAGAACTGCTAAAGTTGTGGAAGCACTACGAAATAATGAAATTTTTGCTAATCATGAAATCAATCTAAAGAAACTTGGAGAAATGCATTGGAGTTCTCATTATGGTACACTTGTTAACCTTATTCAAATATTTCCTTTTGTCATCAATGTTATTGAATATATTGTAGAAGATGGTTGATATTCTTAACAAAGTGCGAAAGCAAATATACTAATTAATTTGCTCCAATCTTTTGAATTTGCTTTCAATATACATTTAATGAAAAATGTTTTGGAGATTACATGAGTTATCTCAAGCATTACAACGAAATAATCAAGATATTGTAAATGCAATGAAGTTGGTTGAACTTTCAAAGATGGTGGGTGAAATTCTTTATTTGAAGAAGTTTCGGTATTTTGTGCCGAAACAATGTTGTTATTGTTCCCAATATGGATGATTTATTCCGATCGCGATTATGACAAAACATTCAAAAGCATGAAAAATTCACATCATTATTGTGTGAAGCTTTATTAAATTGTTATAAATATGCAACTCCAAGTACTTTACAGTCATTCTAATGAGATGAACCCTAAATTATTGCTTTGTTTAGCATGCTTCAATCCAGATGACTCATTTGCTGCTTTTAACAAGGAAAAATTAATTGAGACCGCTCAATTTTATCCTAATGATATTTCAGCAATTCAACTTATTACCTTAGATAACTAGCTTGAAACATACATCCTTTACATGTGTTCTAGTGAAGAATTTGCAACAATCAAAGAAATTAGACATCTTGATGGTAGAGATGAAAAATAATATTTTATATCCATTAGTTTTCATTGGTTACATTGTCATTGATTCGGCCAGTTGCGACAGCTATTGTTGAAATAACATTTTCAGCAATAAATATTGTTGAGAATGATATATTCAAAACTATCAACAACTTCTTTTTTATAAGTAATGAAAAATATTATTACAAAAACCGTAAGACGCCCCCAAGTACATTGGCAGTGAAGGAGGTTGTTCCGGGGAGGAGTCTTCTCCGGCGAGGCTTTCTTAACCCTCAGCCCCTGCCAGCAACTTTGGGCTTGCATTAGGAATGCGACTTCATTCCGACAATGGTGGCGACTAGGGCTACGGTGAAAGTGTCTAATGTACATCGTAATTTGGGTTGTCTCCGGTTGGATTTTGTTATGGATAGTCTTCGTAGCTGGTGGTAAGGAATCATGGAGGCGATTTTTGGGTGGAGGATCCGAGTGAGGGGATCGAAGACTCTGCAGTGCTTCTCCCTCGGAAGGTAAAGGGTAGAAGGGAGCTTCTAAATTTAGAGTGTACCATCAAATATGATTTTAAGGGATGAAGAAATCATGCAATGATTTCAAAATATGAAAACTTGTCGAGGAAAACTAAATAAATTAAAGCTAGGCATCAAAAAATAAATTACAAGTTACATTTATATGTTTTAAACAATATTTAATTTTTGCTGAACTATTTATTTATTTGGTTAGTTATATTCTTCATTATATTTAATCAATTTGCGTTCCTATCTTTTAATCTTGTGCCCTATGAATCAATCTACTACTGTCTAAGGGTAATATAAAGGAATGGGATACTAAATATGAGCTTGAGGTTCGAAAGCAATGGTCCTAGCATGGCCTAATGTACGAGGCACTCGCTCCACCGTCGCACTCGGCGCCGAAGGGCACCCCTGCAAGTGCACCGCCCTAGCTACCACCTCTGTGAAGGTCTCTCTACCGTCACCTTTCATCATCTCCTTACCCGTTGAAACCGGAGAAGAGCCACCTAGAGTGGTTGACTGTGAACCATTAGTGGGTTGGCATGAGGGCAAAATTCCACTCCCATTGCCAATAGGGAGACCGAAGAAAAACACCACATATCTCATCTTAGCGGAAAAGCTGCTCCATCCCCTCCCTCCCCGCCACTCAAACTCTGCCACCTTCAAAAACAAGCCAGAACTATTAGAGCGTCTTTGAGCAATGAACACCTTGTTTCCATCCCCTGGCGATTTGAAAAACTCAATCACCTATCGTTCGAACCAACTCCCCCACCAAGTTCAACAGCCAAACAACACCCAGCTTACCCAACAATATTTCTCAAGGAGCCCCATGGCTTCTTTCAACAGACAAAGAACTGAATACACCTCTGCTGCTGAGAGCTCAAAGGCTTTATGTTCTACATAAACCAACTCAAGAAACCCTTCATAGACAACCAAAACCAAAGGCTCCAACCACGCCAACATTAAAGAGCACACAGAAACAATAGAAGATGTTGACACATGCCTCCAAGTGCCGACAAGAGGGAGTAAAAGAGAGGAAGAGAACTTTTACAAATATAGCATCACAAAATTTTAAGGAGCATCATGCAGCTCCATAGTATTGCAGTAAATAGAAACCACAATTCCTGCAACAGAAACTTAATTTAATGAAAAGCTTAATTTGATTTACTTAGTCAGATATTCTTCATGTCAAAAAGGGTTTTAATAGATGTTTAGATTGTTTATCCCAAAAAAATTGTTACTTGCCTTTCAATATGATATATAAAGATCACTATTAACATCAAACAAATTTTTTTATTGGTAAGTTACCATATACCCATAAGTATTTAATCTTTGACCTTATCTTCTGCCCCATTCTTAACAGGGAAGTGTCATTTGAATTAGACCTCATTGGTTAGACTTGTAAGCAAACCAACAAACAGAAGATGAAAACAATATAATGCACTTAAATGGAAAAATACGAGGGAAAAGGCTGACTTTAGTGGAAAAGGGTACATTAACACACTAATCAAAGCATAGGAAAGCACATTACTGCTCTAAGAATGTTATACTCACTCATTGTGCAAACAACATTCTAAAATTCCAATACAACTAGAAAGCACAAATTCTTATTTAATACAATTTCCAAAAAATAAAATAAAATAAAAAAGAAAGAAAGAAAGAAAAAAAGAGAACCATCTTACCTGACGTACTCTCGGCAGACACAACACCCAATTCATTCTGTGCAGTTGATAGATAATAAGCTCGAGCATCTCCAAGGGACAGCTTATCAAAACCAAGTTAAGGAGAATCAACACCCCCCACTCCTTAAAATAATCAATGTAAGCATAAGGAGTAATTCTAAATACTCACCTCATCCTACTCTTATACCACTGAACTGATGTGGTAGTGCCCATTACTCTTTGAATTTTTTTCTTTTTTTTAATAAAGGTTAAACCAATGGCTAATAGACACTGCTACATCAACCCAGTGGTATGAGAGTGGGATAGGAGATAAGTATGTAGCATTACTCAAGCATAAGTGGCAAGTACAAGTGATGAGGATGCATAACTAATAAATAGATATATTCCCCATTAGCTTCCAACCTTGATTGATCCAAATAATTAATTTCTTGCTCTTCGAAACTAGACTTTTAAAGTGATTGCCCTTAACAAGGAATTAACAAAAGTCCATCCTTCACCACCTAGGGAAAAAGAGAAAAGACTTATTTGACATTGCGCACAAGACTTAATAGCATAGAATTCTAAAATTCACTAGAATTAGTACTTCATAAACTATGCTTTGCCCTCAATGGTATAAGCCATTTTCACTTTGCCCTCAATGGTATAAGCCATTTCCACTTTGCCCTTTTATGATTGGAAAAGTGCAATTTGACCCACTGAGGTTTGCTGTATTATACGTTGCCATCAAGAGAGATGACATGTGCCCTTAACCCTTTTGACACAGGTGTTCCAGATGCATGCTACCTTATGCTTATGGGGTAAAGTGACAATTTGTAGACCAAAGGATGGCAAAGTGAGGGACCATACCAAAAGGGGCAGAACTAGAGAAAAGCACAAGTACATGTTTCTTCTAATCCACTAAAGCTTTTAACACTTTTCTTCTTGTCCCACTGTCTAGCCAACCATGCCAGTACCCAACAGTTTATCCATGATCCTTAGGGGCTTGTTTCCTTGATTAAAAAAAAAAAAAAAAAAATCCATGTAAAAGAAAAGTACAACTCACAAAACAAAGTATATTAGAATTACTCCTAAAAAAACTACATTCTCCAATTCAAAAGATCTAAAAAATTGAACAAAGTGGGACAAACATTGGCTAAAGCAGTCATCGAATCATACAAAAGCTCAAAAACAAAGACTTAATTGCATGCTAAGGACACTCAACACTGTCAAAAGTCCTATAATTCCTCCCTCTCTAAATTGTCCACATTACAACAACATTCAAAATCTTTATATTCTTATGATGATCAAACCTCTCTTGCCAACATGCATTCAGTTGGGTCAAGTATTATCCATAAGACACCAAATAGTGAAAACACAAATGATCAACTAGATAATGGATGGAGAGATAATCAATGGACTCTCCACTACTTATGCACATACAACACCAATTAACGATCAATAAATTCCCCATATATTACTTATCAAAAAATAAATAAATTCCCCATATAAATACAATATATCGTCAAAATCGACCCTAATGCCACTACCCAAATGAAGAAAACAATCTTTCCCGGCACCTTAGTACCCAAATACTCTTCCAAGGGAAATTCACACTAACCAACCCTCCTAATGCTCCACAAAACGACAAAACCTCAAATTTCCCAGACCATGCCAATCTCCCATATATTTTATCCCAAAGGGCTTGTCTAGCCAACCATGCCGGTACCCAATAGTTTAGGACGATGCCAAAGGGTAGAACCACTTACTACCTCTTTTCTAAAATCTTGTACTCCAACTTCCTCACCCTATAATGGAAACCTCAATCATCATATTACATAAATCTATGACCACCAAAGGAGTTAAAATAATTATGTCTTTTATAGTTGTTACTCCTAGCCATCACTCATAAATCATACTGGTATTGAAAGTATCCTAAATCATTATTTTGTGTGGTATAGCAAGAGTAAGCCATGATAAGAAACAACATTTCTGGATTTTAAAAAAACAAAAAAGTAGAATGTACAATCACAGGGAGAGAGAGAGAAGAGAAATGGTAGCGTGCTGAGTTATTTATCCCACTTGAATAATCATTAGCAACTCCAAAATTAGAAAGTTTGTACTGAATCTTCACCCCCACCAAAAAGAACGCAATTCTGTTGGAGATTATTTTTGTCTTTTGCAAAATTCTCCAAATGATACAAATACACACACACACACACACACATATTAGATAAAACTTCACAATCAGTCACAAACAGTATCAGAGGTCATGCAAGTATAAAGGATACCACGAGAGCCCTGACAATGTCACCAGCACGAAAAGATAAGTGCATATCCACTTTATCAATCTCAGTTGCTCTAACATCTTGTTGCCTGTGAAGATTAAGAATGACTGAGTTTGCAACATACTCATAACTTGGCCTAAATTATACAAATCTATTCAAAAATTCATTGCTGAAGACCATACTGCAATTATACATATGTATAAATAAGATTTAACGGTGTAACATAATAAAATTAATGCAAATATCATCTAATATATGCAATGCAAAAGCAAAACTGAAAAAAAGGTACGTAGAGACAATAGATAATTTGATTGATCTTTATTTAAATATCTGCATAAGCATCCAGAATTACATGCTTTGAGCAATAAGAAACTCTGCCATGCAATTACACATACTTCATTATGAAAAAATGAAGAGCTGTTAACAGTATGCATGAACGAAATGAAGCATATAGGTGAACACTAAATCTCTTAAACATATAGGCATCTTGTATAAATCATGACCAAATAACTGATGAGCTTAAATCAGAAGTGGAAAGCAGATAACCGCGAATGGACATGAAGATGTGTTCCCAAACACTAACCACAACAGAATTAACCCTACTCTTTAATCGGAAACCCGAGGCATTCGAATACCTCTAAAAGTGAAATGTCCAAGCTATACTCTATGACCTACACAATTAGTAAATACTATTCAATCCAAAGAGACTCATTATGCAGTACCTATAAAAAGACATTTTCAAAGGCTCCATTAGGTTCCCCAAAAGGAAAGGAAAGGAAACTTATCGATCTTTTCTAGATAATTCTCAGCAATAGTTTTGTTTAATTAAAAGAAAAGTATGTTTTACAATACCTCAGGGCTGAATTTATATAACTCAACATCTCATAATAATTATCTCCTAGTTCCAAGACTCCCTAGAGACAACTACCATAATAAATACTTCTATTTCCAACAGCAAGCAGTCAAATAAGACTTATTGCCTCACATAAAAACTCTTCACTGTCTTAAATTCAGAACCAACTACAAAATAAAATACTTAATTGCATAGTTGCCCCAAAACTAGATTAATTAATAATCAGCCAGAACTTTAAGATATACTAAAGACACCCATAAACATGAAATTAAAGCTTGGTGGCTGCATCAGTCTCCCCCGGTTGGAGACAACTCAACCTCAAGTTGTCATCATCCTTGTTCTCAAAAGGGTCACCTTCGTAAGGATTAGGTGCTTGACATTGAACACATCTAAGGTCTTAAGATGACTTGGAAGTTTCAACTAGTAAGAATTATCATTGATCCTTTTAATAATTTTGCAAGGACCAACTTTGCAACCTCTTAGCTTGTTGTAAACACCAATAGGAAACCTTTCCTTTGTAAGAACTACCCAAACATTATCCCTTCAAAGATAACCTTTCTACAATGTTGATCTACAGTTTTTTTGTATCTCAAATTGCCATCTTCAATCCTTTTCTGCACTTCTTCATGGATGGACTTGATGTAATCAGCTCTCTTGTTCACTATACTTGGATTGGGAATGGGAGCCAGGTCTAGAACACTATTTGAATTCTGACCACAGATAATCTCAATTGTGCTGACACTTAGTGGTTCGATTTTGAGACCAATTGAATGCAAACTCAACATGTGGTAATACTAAACGCCACTCTTTAGGCTTATCCCCAACAATGCAGCCCGGCCATAGAATGGCTTCTCACAGTCACTATCTAACCCCTCATCTTCTTCCACAGATCTAGAAGCTTCTAGTTCTGCTACCGTCTAAGTAAGAAACTCAATCTGTCTATTCAATTGCTCAACATCAGAGGCACCAGGATTGGGATCAGCCGGCCATCCTGCAGGCTGTCTACCACGTCCTTGACCAGCCATAACCACAAAAAACACACTGTAATCGCCACTAGCTCTAATACCAAATGATGCAGGCTACAGTACACCAAGGACTGTTGAAACTGATTTAGAACAAATAAAGAGAAAGGTAGAGGAAGTAGATGGAAAGACACAAACCCAAAGTAGGGCTGTAGAGTATACTTAATAGCATAGCAACCCCAAAACTACTTTTTTTTATAAGTAATTCAATCTTATTAAAAAGTGCAGTGAGGTGCAACCCTGGTACTGAAGAAGAATACAAGAGGATGATTGAAATTCACAACCATTCGCTACCCAAATTGCTAGAGCATATATGGGACCCATCTATCCGGGTAGGTGGCCGAGCGGCCAAAATTGCTTGCTAATTACTATGGATCCCAATCCTACAAGAGAAGCCACCTTTTAACCAGGAAAAAGAGAACCAGATTAATTAATAATCCAGCAGAACTATAAGAAATACTTAAGACACCCATAAACATGAAATCAAAGCTTGCTAGCTGCATCACTTGTGCTCTAAGTCTCTAGCTCCTAAAGAAAATGACAAAGCTATCTAATCAATATACTACCAAGTATTTGGTTAGTACAAAACTGTTGGGAGATAAAGCAGTTATGGAGTTTTTACCAAGAATACATTAATATACATAATTGAACACAACTCTAGCCCAAAAGCCTAAGCTAATGGGCTAAGGTCCACTTACACTCACAACAAAAACAGTATCATAATGTCATTATTATGTTCAACAGTACAACAATAAGAAGTTGGGCATGGTCTGCGCTTCACTGTTTCATCTGAATGCAACCATCTTAGCAAAACAAGTAAAGGGGCTGGACATGTGCAACTGCTCCCTTAATAAATAAAGGGATTTTAGGTGCATTACGATGATAAAAGGATGATACATACCTAATTATGCCAGTAAACTTTTCTCGAACAGACTTGGGACCAACACACATAATATCAGCTGAAGCCATCTTAGCCATCACTTTAGTAACCTATCATAATCAAGAAAAAGAAAAATATATATATAAAAAAACAAAAAGACATCTACATATATAAATCATTTTAAAACATAACTCACAGAAAGAAAGAAAGGTAGTAAGCTTGATAGCAATACAAATGTTGTTCAAGCGAACAACTAGAAACACATATCTATATAGATATATGCATTAAGAAAACTCAATACAAACATAAGCTGGATGGGGAAAAAAAAAAAAGATATATATTTTCGAATCTTTAAATAATGCTTGTGACGATGTTCTCAACAATGAACTACAAACCATAAAAGGCACAAAAGAGCACTATAAACTAACACAGACTTGTATAAATATGTATTGCGAGTGAGTTTTTAAAAAATTGCGAAAATCTACATTTACTAATAGCAGCCGACTTTAAAGGCTAAACTGCAATTTTACCATACGCTTAATTGGATTTTTAAAAATCAAGCTTTCCAATCACATGCTTTAAAATCCCTATTTTAAAATGAACCATTTTGAAATCGCAAACCCAAACAGATTCTAATGCAACATAACACATAGGAGGAGGATAATATTTAAAGAGGCCACTTACTCGGGCAAGAACCACGGATCCCGGTTCTGGAATAACACCATGGGCCTTGTGATGAGTTACTTCCACAGTGGGTCTCTGTAAGTGACAATGAATATTGAGAAAAAACAATAAAAACAACAAATGAAGCCAATAATAGTGCAACTAAAAAGGAGTAAAGATGATTTCAGTAATTCCAAGTGTGCTGTTTATTGTGGAAGAACCTGATCCTGGTCGGGGGAGTCGGGAGGAGGGGAGACGATGCGGCGGAAGCCAGTGAGGGAAGCGTAGACCAAGTTGTTGTGGGGCGCCACGTAGGCGCCTCTCCCTGCCCTCACGTCGGATGCCTTTCCCAGGACTTCCCCTGGTGTCACCACCTCTTTCTCTCGTCCCGCTTCCTCCATTCTCTCTCTCTCTCTCAAAATAGGCAGCGGCAACGGCAGTGGAGGGTTCGCAAGACTCGCCTTTTGATGGTTTAACCGATAGAATGATTATAGAGCCGGCTGCGGGACAATGGTTTCGGCCGCGTAGTTGTGTTTTGCCCTACCTTTGGGCTTTGGGAGTTTTTTGAAGTTGTAGAGCCGTAGAGGGAAACATATAACATTATATTTTAAATAATAATAAAAAATGAATTATTTTTCTTTTCTTTTGTGTTTTTCACTTTTTTGGATCATGTTAACAAGAATTCTAGGGTGGAATTACATAACTTATTGATCGGAGAATTCAATATATATATATATATATATATATATATATATATATGGCTTTTATTTTTACTAACTGTGACGATCTTGATTCCCATGAGATTATTTTTTCAAGTTTGCTTTTGTTTTACTAACAGTGCTGATTTTGTCCAACTTTAAACTATATTTGCAGTGTGAAACAGAGCATCGCCTCCTAACTTGGTGGCCTTGGTTGTATATTCTCCGGCAGTGACGATGGAGATGTGTTTTAATGTTGTTCTCCATTCATGGCATAAAAATACTGAGATCCTTAAAAAGCTCTTGCTGGTTTGCTTGTGGATGTTGGGGAGGTTACAGTGTAGAAATAATAAACAGAAGAGGAAAAAAAAACTGTCCCACATTGCTAAAAAAAAATGGAACCCTCCAAGCTTACTTTTCTATAAAAATGAGGCATATCATTTTCTTCTAAATCCAAGCCAGCTTGTTGAGCCCAATGAGCCGTTTTGAGTTGGGTGTCGAATAAGCCAAAAATACAAATTTTTTTTAAAACCTGTTAGGGTATTCCGGTTCCGGTTTTGGCCAATAACCATGAACTGGGACCGGGTTGACACCCCTAAGACAAACGAATAATAACTAAAAATAAACAAAAGCCAACAGAAAATAAAGCTAGATCCATCTTGAACATGCTCAATGGATTTTTTGATAGAATCTCACGGCGGAAAAGGAAGATGAGTCACACCTCACAAAGAAAAGTTGCATCTAGAACAAAAGCATTACACTCAAACACATAATTTCAAATTTCAAATTCTTCACTCATCTATTAATATAGGGGGAATGTTAGGTGCTCTCCTGGTATTCTCTTAATATTCTCATAGTATTAAGTGGATATTATTTAAAAACAAAAAAGAAAGTCACACTTATTTCTGTCTTTTGGTTTTTAGAAAATAATATCCACAAGAGAACACCAGAAAAACACCAAGAGAGCACTTTAGCATTTCCCTTAAAATAATGAGAAATGATTGGCGTTAATAATTTGCACATTTTTCTCTCATATTATCCTACAAATTCAATAGATCAACCATTAGATTTGTAGGGTTTACTATTAACTTATGTGGGGTCCACATACATCTACGAATCTAATGGTTGATTTATAAGATGAGATAAGAAAAATATTGATGCCGATCATTTCTCTAAAATAATTACACTTGCGTCCCTTGTATACCCAACTTATTGAATAATAAAAACATAACACAAAAGGGACTCTACTACGTAGAAACAAAAGATGACTACTCATTGAGTTAGGTCCTGTTTGGGATTGCATTTGCGGGGTTTTAAAGTGTTTTTAACACACAAAAAGTCTGTTTAAAGAAAAAAGTACTCATTTGGTAAAAAAAATTAAAAGCGCTTTTAAGGATTCAAAAATCCTAAAAATTGTAAAAATGCACTTTTGGCAAAAACTTAAAAATGAACTTTTTGCCCAAAAACTCTTTTTGACTTAAAAGCTCTATTTCTCAAACGTAATCCAAAATAGGCTCTTAAATAAGTCTTGTCTGGGTGTGCATTTGGGGGGCCTAAAGTGCGTTTAACACTCAAAAAAATTCATTTAAAGAAAAAAGTACCTGTTTGGTAAAAAATACTGAAAGCGCTTTTAAGGGTCCCAAAAACCTAAAAAGGCCAAAACGCACTTTTGGCAAAGCTTAGAGCATTCCCAGCAGCTTCCTCGTCATTTTCCCTATATTTAAGGATCCAAACTGCTTTTTACTTCCTTATGTTAAAATACGCCCCAATAGCTTCCCTTAATCATTCCCTATATCATTAAAATATTTATTTTTTTAATTATATTATATATATGAGAGGAGAGAGAATTGTAAGAGGAGAGAGGAGAGTGTAAAGAAGAGAGAGAAATGTTTTTTTCGAATTTAATAATCATAAGGATCGCAATAGTAGAACCCTATACTTTGGGTTCTACTGTAGCGATCCTCATGGTTGAGGCTTATTTAGGGAATCTGCTGTGGGACATTTTTTGTGATTTTTTGGACATATTCCCTACACATAGGGAACAGACTCCCTTATAGGGAGTCTGCTGGGAATGCTCTTACAAATGAAACTTTTGCCAAATAGCACTCTTTGACTTAAAAGCTTTATTTCTCAAATACAATCTCAAACAGGCTCTCAAGTCTTTAGTAATGTTATATCATTTTAATTCTAATGCAATAGTGTTTTGTTTATTAATTCTAGTGTAAGAAACACAGTCTTATTTCTCTCACATAGTTTTTAGAAAATAATATACACCTAAGATCAGGAGAACACTAGGAAAACACCAGAATAACACTTAGATCCTTTTATGGAATGATTTTAAGGACTTGAAGTCTTGAACCATGAGTTGGAGAGTCATGAAATTGGACTTATTAACTTCTAGCATTTCTCTTGGGAAAATGAGAATTTTCAAATGAGACTTTCCATCTTTGAATCATTTATTATTATTATTATTATTATTATTTTATTTTATTTTTTTTCCATTTTGAACTATGAGACTTTCAAAAATCAAAGGTTGGAAGACGCTTTCTGCTAGGGTTTCATCTCTAGCAAAGAGCTCTGTCGGAGAGGGAGAACCCATGTTCTCCCCCTCCCCCCTCCTCCCTCTCATCCTCTTCTCCCTTCGTCCTAGAACTAGCCTATTTACTTGATGTCCCTTGCTCTTTGGGCGTTTTCTTCCTCTCCCTCCCTCTCCACCTCTTTTCTGATTTTAGGGCTCTTTGGAGGCCGATCTTCCACCCTTCTCCATCCGCCACACCTGTTGTTGGGTTCCGTTTGGCTCTGGTTCGTGTCTTACCCAATCGACCGCCTGTCGCCTGGTCCACCTCGACGCGTGCTCCACCACCTTGCTACCCGGATCCGCCAGTGCCCATCACACCTTTTGCACTAGATCCGTCTCTCCAGATGTGGTTTGATTTCGATTCTCTCCGGCTGTTTTTTTTTTTTTTTTCGTTTCTGGTTGTTTTATTTCCTTTCCTTTATGTCTGTCTTCTGCCGTGTATTTTGGTGTGTTGTTTTTGTTGCCTTACTTGTTTGTCACACTTTGTGGGTAATGCTTTTGGGGGATTCACTCAAACTCCCCCCCAATTTGTTTTGTGTGTGACATCGATCTCCTTCGCGCCCGCTCTGCCGCCCACCGTCCGCTATCAGGTCTTTCCTTGTGTCCCCCTGCGATGAGCTCCAACGCCACCCTTCGCGTTGGTTTCCAGCCAGCACGCAATCAACTTCCTTCCGGTTGCTGTTTCCCACTTAATGTGATTCTCCAGTTTTTTCCCTGTTATGTTGATTTCCATTTGTTGTTTGTTCGAATTTTTCTATTCTGTGTTGTATTTCTGTTTTTGTCCCGTTATTTCCCTTTACACTTTTATTTCCTGTTTTTGCTTGTAATAAGACTCTTTCCTCTCTCAATCTGCATGCATGATGCCCTCTGAGTTATGCGCTATGGTCTAGACCTTTGGGTTGTGGATGTGAACATTATTCTGGCTTTCGGGTCGAGGAGGAAGAGTTTCAATTAGAGGTTTGTCTACCCTTAGTTCCTAGGAATAAGCACTACCTATGCATTAGTTTGAGTCTGTTTGGCACAGATCTGTTTTTTAATATGTAGATTAGTCATTGGTTAGTGGATTGGTTTTGGGTCTGGAATGTAATACGTCATCTGTGACGCTTGTAACCTCGTAACTTTGACTATGGTTGCTTGTAAGAGCTTTATGCTCATGATGATTTCTATGAATAAGACTGATATGGATTCCCTTTCAAAAAAAAAGGGAAAAATACTATTGATTTTTAATACTATCATTTTAATAAATTCTTAAGCAACTTTAGGAAAATATATATATTCAACATGAAAACCAAGTGGGAACTCTAGAAAAAATAACTACAAGAATAATCTTACAATGCGTCAATTACAAGCAGTAGCAGAATCTTGCAATGCATTTAATGCTATCAAATTAAACATAATGCTATTGAATTAATTATCATCTAATGCTATCAATTTTCAAGAAGTTTTGGGTATATTAAAGAAAGTCATAATTAAAAATATCAACCCCTATTTATGATAGTGAGGACAAATTTTCTCGTGTCTTGTGTATATTATTAATATCATACTATAATTGCCTTCTCAATGTGAGTGCATATGCAATCAGAAGAATAAAGGAGTGAGAGAGAAATCCTAAGCCTTGTGAAACCCTAAGCCCCCCTCCAGAGCGCCGCCGCCTCAAGGGAGGAGGGATGCCCGTTGCCTGCATCCCTCCTCCCTTCTTTACTTCCCAATTTTTGTTTTAGGCTTGTTTCTGTCTTTGGTGTTTTATGTTCTGTTGTCCTTGTGTTCTCTCTCGGTGGGTACTGCTTTTGGGGGTTTTCACTCAAACAATCTCCCACCCTGTTTCTTTGTGTGTGCCGCCGATCTCCTCTGTGCTCGCTTCGCTGCTCACTGCTCGCTGTCGGGTCTTTTCACGCGCCCCTCTCGCACCAAGCTTTTTGTGCCACCTTCTGCGGCGGTTTCCGGCCAACTCGCGATCGGCCTCCTCCGGCTGCCGTGACCCACTTTGAGTGTTTTTCGCATTTATTTTCCTATATTGTTGTTTTTCTGTTTTGTATTTCATTTTGAGTTCCCCTGTATTTGGTTTTATTTGTTGTAATTTCTTTTCCTGCATTAGTTTTATTGTTCCCTTTATTTCCCTGTATGGTTCTATTTATGCTTGTAATAAGGCTTTCTCCTCCTGCTTTGTTGCGCCCGGTTGCTACCCGTTATTACTGGTCCAAACCCTTGGGTTGTGGATGTGAAATTTATCCTGGCTTTCGAGTCGAGGAGGATGAGTATCGCCTTGTGGGTTTTGCTCTCAAGGCCGAGGAATAAGTATCGGCTTGGGGGTTTTGCTCTCAAGGCCGAGGAATAAGCGTTACCTATGCATTAGATGCTGTCTGTTTGATGCAGATCTGAGTTTTAAACCTGATATTTAGTCATAGGTTAGCGGATGCTGTGTTTTGGTTAATTTGGTCGGTTGTTGATGACTGTATCTTTAGCTTCGGCTATGATTTACTTTAGAGCTTTTTGCTCTGTTTGTAAGGGCTTTAGGCTCGCAACTTTTATCAATGAACGAGTATGATATGTTTCAAAAAAAAAAATCATACTATAATTGGTGGACTTAATTAAGAGTATTAAGTATTAACCATAATTAAATTGTTAATATTTATGATTATATTTAAATTATTATTATTATTATTATTTTTGACATGTCCACACAATAGGGGGAGGAGGAATTCGAACTAGTCACCTCCGTTTCATGAGGTGTGGTCCCTAGCCGATTGAGCTATCCCCTTGAGGACATTTAAAATTTAAATTATGATTCTAAACAAACACATTGTTGACTTTAATTTTTAATATTATTATACTAATAGCTTAATTTGAGATTTCACGAATCACATCATGATTTATCTAATGATAATATGTAAATCATATGATAAGTATATGGTATTATCTAGTTATATTCATATTATATACCAACTTTTCATTATCTTGTGCGAACATATCAAATAAATAAAAAGTAATGAAGTATGGTAATATAGATACAAATATTAATAACAAAATATGTAACTATATATATATATATATATATATATATATATATATATATATATATATATTTTGAGCTATTCGATTGTTATCCAGGTCGAGCTTACGAGCCCTTGCCACTACAAAAAAACAATTTTTTTTTACTGGAGATTTCTGACGTTTTAGGGTGTCCGACGCGTCAGGAAATTTTTCTGACGTGTTGTTTCTGACGCGTGTAAATTGTCAGAAGCATAGGTGACAGGAAAAAAAAATTTCCTGACGCGTCAGTGGGCAAAACGTCAAAAAATTATGACGTTTTGGTGTATCACACGTCAGAAAATGTGGAATTTTTTTAAAAAAATTTCTAAAATTTTTTTTCTCAATTAAAAAATTTATTAATTTTCAATTAAATTATTTTTTTTTTAGGAATTTCTCTGCACCATTAATGGTGCAGAGAAGATTTCAAAAACTCAAATATTTGGGTTTTTGAAAGATTTTGGTTTCTCTGCACCATTAATGGTGCAGAGAAATTCCTAAAATGGTTCAGACAATGGGTAAATAGGTTTGTGGAGATAAGCCAAAATGGTTCAGACAATGGGTAAACAGATCAACGATGATTGAAAGGGCACGTTGTGCTCACATATCTGGTATGGACGGCCCACATTTGTTCAAAAAAAAATGGACGGTCTGATGAGCATGCACAAATCAAGATGCCACTAGACATACGCGGTTCGCAATTCACGCAATGGGTGTGATTCGGTGTGGTGTAGGTGCATGGCAAAAGTCTGCGCGAATAGATCACATACGTTTGTTAGGCACAAGTTACATGATGGGTGAGGTGGCGTCCATCCACGAGTCGATGGTCAAGAATTTCATCCCTTTACCGTGAGTGCAAGTCCATCCTAAAATTCTCTAACTCTGAAAACGGACGGTCAGATGAGGTTTGAAAGAAATCGGACGATGCTCAGCTAATGTTGGAATTCCCGCACATCAGTTGTGCTTTTCGTTGGATTCGCCAGCTTTCACGGCAGCCAACGCATGGAGAACGTGCGTTGGTTGCTGTTGTAAATCTTGCAGTGGATTTTGTTCAAGCTTCTATTAACTTTTGACAGCAGTGGCGCATGATTCCGTGGGTCGCGGATTTGAATGGAATTACAGGGACCTGCCACATGTCACCCTTAGCATTACCGAATACCGACTGACGGTTAGGATTAAAGTACCTTTTTTCTTACAGATGCATCTCGTCTCCCAAGCCGAGTTCAGCGTGACATTGGGTACAGGTGATTTTAATTCATTGTTGCAGAGCCGCCTGACCAAATTTTGATCTTCACGCCAAGTAGTAAATCAGCTGTAGTGGGTTGGTGTGTCGGTGCGTGTGAGTCGATGGGCAGTAATTATTGGGCCTTGTTTCTAAATCCCTGTAGAAACTGTAGAACACTGGCCTTAAAATCAGGGCTGGTCGTGCTTGGGGTTCGAGTGTGCGAACGGGCCGGTTTTGGAATTTGGACCTGGATCAAATTTTGGAATTAAATTCCAGTTGGGTTTTGTGACGAACGGGCCAAACACCAAATATGCATGGGTTTTTTAAAATTTCCAAAACAAAAACAAAATCTGGCCCATCCAAACAAGGCTTTAGGAATTTCTCTGCACCTCTCTTCTTTTCTCTTTCTCTTTCTCTTTCTCTCTCGCTCTTCTTTTCTATCTCCATTTTCAAAAACTCAAACCCAAAACCCAAACCAAAAAAATCTTCAAAAAATCAAAAATCCAAATGTCAAACCCAACAAATTTTCAAAAACCCAAAAATCTTTTTATCTTCTCTTCTTCTTCTTCTTTTTCGTTTTTTTTTTCTTCTTAACGTACCCAGCTTCTCGATCTTCTCCTTTTCTTTTTCTTTTTCTTCTTTTCTTCTCCTTTTCTTCTTCTTCTTCTTCTTCTTCTGCTTTCTTCTTCGATCTGCTGCCGTGCAGTGTGCAAAAGGGAGATTGAGAGAGGAGAGAGAGAGAGAGAGTGTGGGGAAAATAAATGAAGAGGGAAAGAATAAGAAGAGTGAAAAAGTTGAAGGGAAAAAGAAGAGGAAAAAATTTTAAAATTCCGCCCATTTTTTTATGATATGTCAATATCGCGTATCGAGGGGATTTCTGGCGTGCTAGGTGTCGCACGTCAGAAATTTCTAACGTGCGACACCTGGCATGTTAGAAAACTACTTTTAAAAAAAAAAAAAAAATCTGATATATAATTATCTGATATATATTTTTTATGATATGTTAATATATATCGCGATAGCGGGTATCGAGGGGATTTCTGATGTGCCAGGTGTCGCACATTAGAAATTTCTGACGTGTCTCTGGACTTACAACGAGCTCCTAGAAGAGCTCTTTGGAACTCATTTTCAATGTGAATTTGGTAAGCATTGCATATTATTGGTTGACTCATGCAACAAAGAGCCAAGACAAATAAAAAAGAAAATAAAAAAACCACTTCTCCGAAATTATCCATTTTCTCTACCATTCCAATGCCTTTGAGTTCTTCCTACTTCTTATCCCTTTAAATAGGATTGGGATCCCCTACAATTTCTCTCAAATTACAAAATTTTATGAGTCTATTTGATTGCAGTTTTGGAAACAGGTTTTTTTGTTTCCAAAACAGCAAAACCCGCTTCTACCATGTAATCATGTGTTTGGCAATCAATTTTAAAAATAAAAACGTTAAAAACAGAAATATGGAAACAACTCCAAGTTGTTTCCAAAAAATAAGTTTGTGTTTTGAAGAAAATAGTGCTCAAACTATGCCCGCTTCTACCATTCAAGGCTTACCATACAAGTATACATCGTATAATAAACTATATATTGCATGATGATCTGAAATATGATGTAATGTCCATTTAGTTTAACGGTTTTGGAAACGTATGGGTTGGTTGAAAATCAACAATTTTAAAATGTAGTTAATGAAAATGCAATTTTTAGAAACAGTAAGTGTTTGATAAAGTTGCAATTCGGCCTTCAAAATTATGAGTTTTGAAAAACTCACTCTTTTGCCTGCATTCGAAAACATAAAATTATCAACTTTATCCTCAAACCGGGTACTTTTCGCAATTCCGTTTAAAAAAACACATTCAGCCTGCAATGCGGCGTGGCCAAACACACTCTTAAATACTTCTCCAATTATTCTTGCTTTACTCTATGGTTTTTTCTATATAAGCAAGTTCCATGTGATGGTTGAGTAGCTGAAGCATAGCATATTAGGTGTAGCAAGAATGTTAGCTGCATATTTTAGTGGTTGATTACTTGATTATACTAATAAAATCAAGACATTTTTCATCTTTTTCATCACAGATTGCTAGATGATATGTTTTTGCTTGCAAAAATTCTTCAAACGATTCTGCATACAACAAACCAGATGTCTCTACAAAGTTAATTGCTACTCAGAATATAACAAAGGTGGTCTTGTGACATTTTCCTTTTGGAGGAAACTTTTGAACCATAAAGCAGATTGTTTGGAGTACCTTTTCAAGTCATTTTTGTAATCTACGTAAGTGAGGCCAAACTGAAAAGTATAACCGAATTCCCACTCAAAGTCATCAAGAAATGACCACACGTAGTATGCCCTCACGTCAGCTCCAACCCTGCCAAATTAAATTGTGCCTGTTAATTAGCAGGGGTGGAACTAGCAATTGGTGTTTTGGGGGGTGGGCAGCAAAATTAAAAAATTTGAGAGGTAAAATTTTAATTTTTAAAAATTTAAAAGCATTTTTTAAAATTTTTGAGGAAAACATGGCCAGCCCCCAAGGAGCCACGTAGTTCCGCCCTTGCCCGTTAGTACCTGCTTTGAACTCAAGAATGTAATAGATATGTCATTTATTCAGATTAATTGGGGAAAAACACCTCGGATACCCTTATCAAACGAAAGAAGAAAGAAAATTTAGCTTGTTTGAAAAACCAAAGTGATCGACATATGAGTTGGCTTTCTTCTAGACTTCTTTCCTAGAAAGTTTTTGTGTGTTCTTTCTGTTGTGACAAAATAATTCTAGGATCTTAAAAAGCACATGCATGTTATATGCTCATTTTTCCGTTAGATTTTGCCTCTATGTGTGATTTCTAAGGTAGCACATAAGATTATGAAATGGGAGGGACGAGAATTTGTATTATATGTGTTTTCCCAAAGAAGACGAAAAAAGAATTATATGCATGTGCACTCACTTGATAGCCTCTGAGAGATTCGACAGATGGTTGCGATGGTAGTTTAACCTCAAGCTATCATTGAGGGCATCTTGAATCGGCAAATAGCCTTTACCATCGACTCCTGCAAAGAACATATATATATATATATAGGCTTGATTTAATGATTGTAATCTCAAGAACACTAAGTAAAATGTATGTACAAGGATAAAATGTTGTTTTTCTTACCGTTTTCTGTGATGTAAATAGGTGGATTGTTGAAACTTCTACTTACATAGAGCACAAGATCTCGAATTCCTCTTGGATATACGTAGAGCCAGCTAGAAGCAGTCTACAAAACCATTTGTAACGTAGCAATTTGCTTAGTGCAGCTACTAGCTAAGCATATTATACTCATTTATATTGAAAATGGAAACAAACATTGTTGCATAAATCTCTTTTTATTAAACTAACATGTGTTTAAACTAGGGTTAACGATTTTGATACGACCCACGAACCCGTCGTAAACCTAACATAAAATGAGTGAATTAGAGTTAAAGGTTTTAACCCATTTAATCAAATTGATCGGGTTAGACTTAGACTATATAGTCTTATTCCCATACTTTGATCCTACCGGATCCCAATACATAACATAAAGGCTAACAATTTTTTTTTATACGACTCGCAAACTCCACATGAACCCAAAATGAAATTTAGCAAATTACGGTTGAAGGGTCTTACTCGTTTAATTAAATGGGATGAGTTAAAATTAACTTATATAGCCTTAATTATATCCGTTCTTCGATCCAACTCGATCCCGACACACAAACTAACATGAATTGTCACCCCTTGTTTAAACTCATATGATTCTTTTATATATATATATATATATATATATATATATATATATATATATATATATATATAACATTAAATACATGTCAATTTAAGGGATTTGAGAGAGAGAGATTACTGGTTGACCAATAGGAATGCCATCTTTGAACACTGTGACAACAAATAATGTGATGGTGCATGTGAGTGTCAAATGGAAACATAAGATTAACTTGAAAATATTTAAACTCATCAAGGAAGAGGATTGTGAGCTTAACTGGTAAGATTTACACGGCTATCAGTTGTGTAACTTAGGTTGATGCTGCTGAAAGATGAAGAGTCTTCTGCATATCTTGCTGTGTAGTAATTTACGCCAAGGAAATCATATGAACCTTTCAACATCTCCGATTGCGATGCAGTAAATCTGGGCAGTCGATTCCCCAACAAATCTTGCATTGTCTCAGGGTACTCACCAAAGGTAACTGGACCAACATACCTACACAAATAATAATAATAATAATAGCAATAAAAATAAACAAAGAAAAAGATTTGTGTTAAATTAAAATAATTACTTGTTTTAAAAGATAAAATTAATACTTTAACAAATAGCATACAAGAAACCTTTTTCTTTGAATTGTTGAAGGTATAAAGTAGTCAATAATACTAGAAAAGAAATTTGAGCTGAATATGGTAAAAGTTACCCAAGATTACCAAAACAGATTTATCTAAGTATTAAACTCTGTTTTTTTTGTTGAGAAAAATGATATTTCCTATAAAATTTTCCTTAACCAAACTCCCTGAATTTTCACACGTTTTGAAAGTACTAACGAAGTTCAAAAACTCTCAATTAATGGTATCAAACTTTTAATTTCTTTTAATTACCCTCGTCCAATAGAATTTTTCGTTAAATCTTGTCAAAATTTCTAAAATGACAATTTTTTATTATAAAAAAATAAAATTTGGTATAAAAAGAGTAAATAATTGATATACATATATTGTCGATCTCTCAAACTCATAAATTTAAGTTTTAATATTAGTGTTTGTTTCAAAAGATCTATGTGAAGAACATGCTTAAAGACTGTCCAAATTATTGCCTTCCCAAAATAAAAAGCTAACAAAAAATCCAACTCATAAAACTTACCATCCAAACATAAAATCAAGAGCTCTCAAGACAGCCTTGCGGCAAGCAACTGTTTGGAATTTGGGCACCATCCAGTAAGAAGCTACTGTAATCGAAATGTTTCCCTTCTGTGAAGCCTACAATATCAAATTCAGTTAACCATATCATAATTTTTTTTTTCTTTTTTCTTCCATAAATAATGTTTGCTTTTGTCCATTTAAATATAAGCAATGATTTTGTTGAGGTTATCCCACATCGGTTATGGAAGGAGCTAGTGGTCGGTTTACAAGTGTGAGAGAAAGCTTCACTTCTTGAGCTAGCTTTTGGGGTTGAAAGAAGCCTAAGACCACCAAATACTAGTATCAGAGCCTAGGTTCAACCAACAAGTTTTGGCCCAATAGTTTACGAGAGAAACATGTTGTCTTTGCTCCAACCCAAAGCCAGATGTATGAGGAAAGATTGTTGGGTTATCCCACATCAATTATAAAAGCGGCTGGTGATCACTTTATAAGTGTGAGGAAAAGCCTCATCTCTTAAGCTAGCTTTTTTGAAATTGACAGAAACTCAAGACAACCTAACAGATTTTAATTGTTTGACTCTAATAATTTATGCAAAATAGTTATATGAAACAAATGTTAGAAGCACAAACCTGATACTTTTCCCTGTACAATTTTACAGCAATTGCGTGAGAAAGAAGCATGTTATGGCCCACTATATAGGGTTCTGTCCCTGAGTTCCCAAATGTGCAATTTCCAATATAGTTAGAACATCGACCAGGTGCCTTGGTGCCTGTTGCATACCCTCCACTGGCAAAATAATTTGGCTCATTGAATGTAGTCCAATGCTTCACTCTATCACCAAATTCTTTGAAGCAAAAGTCCACGTAATCTCGGTAATCATCCCTAATTGTTGGAATTGATCGAATGGAAATTACTTAGAAGGTTGGATACGAATATAGTTTTCCTCCAATGTCCATATAATTATGTTACAGAGATTCCCAGCAATTTGTTGCGAGAGTTTTCATGGGACTTACCTGCATGCCCGAAAGGGTTTCGGGCAGCCCGCCACCTGTTTGGGTATGCGGGTTTTATAAGAATTGTCTCACACTTTTTGTTCGGACCCAGTACCTATTTGGGCAGTTAGGTCCAAAAGAAAATTTCTCACATTTGTTGTTCAATAGCAATTCGGGCAACAAATTGCTAGAAATCTAGATGACTAGATTTATAATTCTCATATGCATTTTTAATCAAGCGTATATATTTTAGCAAATGATGTGATTGCGTGCATTTTAAACAAATATCAGTCTAATAGATAAAATTGTGCAAAGAACACTTGTTGATGCTGGTCTCAAACTTACACAATGTCTGGGCTTAAGAATCCATGATACTGGTCTTCAAGGGCTTGTGGAAGATCCCAATGGAATAACGTTACTAAAGGTTCTAAACCTGCTCAAATTGTAGTCAAAGTTGATTAGAAAGAGGCTTTGCTAAACCCCAAAATTATGATAATTAGCTTAACTGTTGGCACGTGGGATAGAAATTCTTAGTAATTTTGCTGTTTTGATTAGTAGCAATTTATACAGTAAATATAAGAGAGTTAATATGGGCCCACCTGTCCAAGCAAGTTTTAGGTTGCCCACTTATATTTGTTTGGGTAAGTGGGACCTATAAAAACTCTTTCACTAGCTTTTTTTTTTACCCAACTCAACTCTTTTTCTTTTTTTTTGGGTAAAGTCTATTTAACCCTCTCAAACTACAACTCCAATGACAATTTACTCCCCAAACTATCAATTGTGACAATTTACCCTCCCAAACTATCAAAACAATGACAATGTACCCCCAATTTTAAAAAAATGACAAAATTACCCTTACTAAAATAAAAATACTAAATTTTATTTTATTTTTTCAAAATTTTAAAGGTATTTTTGTCTGAACATTATATAGGGGTAATTTCGTCATTTTGCTACCATTGGGGGGGTGCATTGCCATTTTTTTGGTAATTTGGAGGGTAAGTTGTCGTAACTGATAATTTTGGGGGTAGATTATCATTAATGTGGTAGTTTGAGGGGGTTAAGTGGACTTTACCCTTTTTTTTTTGAATTGTGAATTTCAACTAGAAAAAAGAGTTGAGATTATGTTTGGATGATGATAAAGAAAATTAATGAAAAATTATAATAAAATATAATTAAAAAAAAATTTGTGGTGGTTTTAAACCACCCCCAGTTGTTTGGGGGTGGCCGAGCCGCTCCCGAGGGTTGATCAGCTACCCTCGAATATTATGAGCCACCTGCAAATTAGACAAGGGTGGAAAACCGGTCGGGGGTGGGCGGGGTGGTCCGACCACCACCCATAAGTATATATTTTTATTAATTGGGTTGAAATTTTTTTAGATAAGTTAAAAATTTTTGAGTTGAGTTGAGTAGGGTTCCCAAACATTAAATTTTGAAGAGAGAGTTAAGTTGAGTTGGGATAAATTTGTTTCCCAAACATGCTTAGCTAAAATTTACCTTGATAGATGAGCTCATTTATGAGGTTATTGTAGAATTTGACACCTTTCTGGTTCACTCCCCCGCTAATTTTTCCCTCTAAGGACAAAATTAAGCTTTAGTTAAATCAGATGTTACTTGGAATATGTAGACCATGTTGAGAATGCGTCAGAAAATATATATTTTAAAGCCAAAAATGGGTTTCTAGAAAGAAAAAAAGTTTCATTTTAAAATGTGTTTTAACCCATTTTTATATAGATTTAAATTTAATAGACTGAATTAAAATAATTTCCTTAAACCTAAAAGAAAACTTTGTCCTTGAGAAAATCATTTTTAGTAATTCTTCATGTTATCGACCTCTACACAAAAGTTGAGTCTAGCAATGATCTTACAACTTACTTGGTAGTATTCGGGGCCATGAGATGGAGAATCTAAAGGAATCGAAACCATTTTCTTTAATCAGAGATATGTCCTCCTGAAACATTAATTGCCACTCTTTTTATTAAATTGACCCCCCAAAAAAAAAAAAACTTAGAACACATCACATTAATCTATTTAAAATAAATGTGATAAATAGGTGTGAAGAATAGTATTAGTCTTTTAGTTTATTGGATAAGAAAATACAGTAATTTAATCATACCTTGAAGCCATAATAGAAATTATCAGCTATATTCCCGTTGGTATGGTCCGAAATTTTTTCTGCCCCACAAAATATTAATTATAAGCAGTCAAGGGATTGGGTGGTAAACAAAATAAAATAAAAAAATATATCAAACACCAAACTACAGTACTATTACATAGAAATAGAAAACTGTTTTTTCTTTTAATTACAACATGAAACATATGGCATCTAGTTCTTTTTTACTGAACATTTCTTTTCCCAGAAAATGGGAAATAAAAACAAAGCATAATCAAGTAAGATGGAGTTTGATACAGATCCTTACATGAATATAATATGCATGGATTTTTTTATTTCAAGTGAAATAGAAAAAAATTATTCATGATAGAAATTAAATTGTAAAGAAATAAATGTGCATATATGTGTTTTATGTGTCATTTAAAATTTTTAAATAATGTGATACCATTATATATCATGATGAATACCGTTAGATGTATCAAATAAAAACAAAATTTTTATTGTAAAGTAATCATGAGAAATGAAGTGAAGAAGTTGTCATAAGATTACAAATGAAAGGGACACTTTGTCAGCAATGATTCACAGAATTTTCCTTGACTTTTAGGTAGGTTAGTTGATTCTATGTTAATTTTCCTTGACTTTCAGGTAGGTTAGTTGATTCTATGTTTAGGTGATATTTGCATTCATTATTCTAACTTTCTAAGTTTTTAATAATTAAAGTCCATTAACTTATGGGTACATGCTGGTTAATTATTGTTTATTCAATTACCCACCAAATGGGGCTTATTTAAGATGAGTTAAATAGTTTTTCCAAAAAAAAAAAAAAAAAAACAAAGAGTTAAATAGTGATTAAAAGCATGGGCAGACCAGGATTTGTAGTATGAGAGAACGAACTTACATACATAGAGAGATACTATATGTATGTTTAAGTAAAATAAATATAAACTAGTCTTAAATTTAATTTCACAGTAAATCGTAAGTTATTATTGCATACAAAAGTTATATGTTTTAAAATAAACTAAAAATGATTTATAGGATTCAAAAAATATAGGTGCATTTACTATTTAGTGTGAACTCTTTCTTTTAGCAAGAACATTCAAATCTCTTAAAAACAACATAGTCAAGCCAAAATAGTATTGCGAACCGAAAGTCACTAATTAAATGGGAGCAATGAATATAGAAGATTCGTGGGGACAAATTTATAAAAAAATCATATCTTAAGAAGATTTTCAAAATGTTTGGAGGGACATTCCCCCAACCTAGTACGTGCTTTCGCCCCTGATTAAGAGTAAGCTAAGCACTTAAGAAACATTAAAAATGTTTGATTTCTTTTTTATATGAATCAGTGGTTGATATCTTGGAAGTTTTTTATACATGGGGTTTGATCAGGACTCATGAGCTTTTACATGTTTGTTTTCTTCATTTCTTCTCCTGCATATTTATTGGGGACTGTATTTCTCTTTTTTCTTTTTTCTTTCCATTTTTCTGTTCTTTTTCTTTCTGTTCCTCAAAAAACTCAATGAATATAGAAGCACTATACGCTAGATTGACAAGACAAAATCAAATATATTGGGAAAATGTCTCAAATTCGGTAGAAGGAAATATTCATGCACAGAGGGAGAGGGACCTGGATGTATCCTAGTGAAAGTATCCCATATGCTGGACCCTTTTCCATCTTGGTGTGCAGCCCCTTCGTACTTCAAAATGAATAAAAGCCACAAACATAATCTGAGACTTCGATAAATATAATTCTATCAAATATTCATCTAGCAATGTTTAGCTGAGAATGTTACGTCAGCAATATTGAATTATAAATATTAAATAAAATTATAATATCTAGTATTTCTCGTTTAAAAATGTAATCGAAGTTGGTTGCATATATACCTGGTAAGCACTTGACCCCGCTCCGAACACGAAACCGGCCGGAAAATCTGTCCGGCTAAGACTCTCAGTGCAAGCCAAAGAAGAGGCCAGAGCAAGGAGGTAGAAGAGGAGAGGATGCTGAAGAAGAATTTCCATGTCTCAGTTTTTTTTGCTCGACAGCACTCTTTGACTCCACATGTGTTGTCAGGTGCAAATGCTTGATGACTGCCACAATTCTTAAATATAATTAATTTATACACTTTTTCCTATCCATGTGGTGGATTTTTTTTAGTATCGTGGATTACATGGCTTAATATATATATATATGAAAGGTCACTGCCGGGGCAATTTTGTTGTATATTAGTGTCACGGAGGGGAACGGGGATGCGGGATTAATAATTAATTAATATAAAATAATATTATATTTTAATAAAATTTAATAATATTATAAATATGTTTTTATTCCAAACACTCTAAAGAAAGTATTGCATTTTAAGATGTAATTATTTATCAATCATCCGCAATTATTTTGAAGTTATTTTCATTTAAAGCAACATTTAATACCTTCTTTTAACTTGCGGTCTCTATTATATTTGTTGTTATCTCTACTTCACTTCACATTTAAAAAACATATTTAAGAGATAATTCAAACTACATGCTGTTAACGACCTTTGCAGATTGGAAATTTACTTATGCTAGCAGAGATGCTAACCGTGCAGCACATGCATTGGCTAGATGGGCGGTAAAGCAGTGTATGGATCAAGAGTGGGTCTCCAACACTCCATCTTGTATTTAGGAGCTAATTGTTTTTGAACAGTCTGTAATGGTTTCTGATGATTAATGATAATAGACAATATTTTACAAAAAAAAAAGAAAAAAAAAAGGGGGAAACTTTACTTTCGAACCCTAAACTACCGCATGTTTTAAGAAAATCTCTCAAAATTCAAAAACTCTCAATTTACACCCATAAACTTTTAATTTCAATCAATTTACCTCATTCGTTAGTTTTAGCCGTTAACTTCTAACAAAAATGCCTAAAAAGACCAAATTGCCCTTCAATTTTCCTTTTTTTTTAAAAAAATAAAAAATAAAAAAAATAGTCTGGTGACCTGTGAGTTAGGCCAGATCCACGCTAGGTCATGGCCAAACCCGCATGGGTCTGGCCGTGACCCAGCAGACCCAAGTTGGATTGCGGCCATGATCGAGCTGTGGGTCTGCTGGTGACCCAGGCATGTCTCGACCAGAGACCCAGTACTGGGTCACGGCTGCGTGTCTACGACCCATTGTGGGTCTCTGGTCGAGACTCACCTAGACTGTGGGTTAGCAAACCCACGGCTGGGTCACTATGGGTCTTTTTTTCTTTTTCTTTTTTTAACTTTATTATTATTTTTATTTGAAATTAAGGGTAAATTTGTAATTTTATAAAAAAAAAATATGAGTATAAATGTCATTTTATTACTTTTAACATTTTAAATTTGACGGAGGGGGGTAAATTGATTGAAATTGAAAGTTCATGGATGTAAATTGAGAGTTTTTGAATTTTTTTGGGAGGTCTTCTCAAAGCGCGTAGTAATTCAAGAGTTTAAAGTGAAATTTTCCCTTAAAAAATCAAAGCTTAAATAGTATCAGAAATAAGTCAATTGAATAGTCAATCAAGTGTATAATCGTGTTTGCATTGCTTTATCTCTGCCAGCAATCTTTTTGTTGTTGTTTTTGTTTTCTTCATGAGTTGGATTATTTATTTGTCTCATTCTTACCCGTTACTTTGTTTTTTAGGTTAAATTCACTTTACCCCCTAAAGTTTTAAGGGTTTTTCAATTCGAACCCCAATGTTTAAAAATTGGCAATGTATCCCCCTAATGTTTCAAAAATTTTCAATTCAGACCTTCCATTACTAATTTCCGTCAAATTGGACAGAAATCATCTCACGTACGTCTCACATGGAATTTTAATGCCCTCTATTCCAATTTTGCCCTCACTAAAACCTATGAAATTATGTAATTACCCTCAATTTCATAGGTTTTAATGAGGGTAATTACGTAATTTTATAAGTTTTAATGAGGACAAAATTGGAATAGAGGGCAACAAAATCCCACATGAGATGCACCTGGAATGATTTCCGTCGAATTAGATGAAAATTAGTAACAGATGGTTTGAATTGAAAATTTTTGAAACATTAGGGGGGTATATTGCCAATTTTTAAACATTGGAGTTCGAATTGAAAAACTCCTAAAACTTCAGGGGGTAAAGTGAATTTTCCCCTTTTTTTTTTAATTAGTTTTCGCACTGACTTCTCATTATTTAGGGGCTATTATTTGAGTTGTCCGCCCATTTTATATTTTTTAAAAAATTTTTACTTTAAACCCCTGAATTATCACACGTTTTGAGAAGACTTTCTTAAATTTTAAAAACTTTCAATTTCATCATTTGAACTTTCAATTTGATGTAATTTACCCCCATCCGTCAATTTTTAAGCGTTAAAAGTGGTAAAATGACCATTATACCCCCTACTTTTTTTTAAAAAAAAAAAATTAAATTTACCCTTAATTTCAAATTAAATTTTTAAAAATTTTATTATTAAAAAAAAATCACAAGGTGACCCACGGTTGGACCACTTTGTGACCATTTTTTTTTTTCAATTTTTTTTTTTTTTTTTTTTTTAAAAAAAAAGGAAAATCGAAGGGTAATTTTTTCTTTTTAGGGGTTTCCATTAGGGCTTAACGGTAAAAATTGACGGAGGGGTAAATTGCATAAAATTAAAAGTTCAATGGGTGAAATTGAGAGGGGTTTTCTTAAAACACGCGATAGTTCAGGGTCCTTTGTGAATTTTTCCTATATTTTATGGATAGAAATTTCCTCCAAATTAGTTTGGAGGAAATATCATTCAACCCATTTAAAATAGTGTCATGTGTCTATAAACATTTAAAAGGTACATTAAATTTAATTTAAATTAATAAACTGTTATTAATGACGTTAAGAATTTAATGTGCCTTTTAAATGTTTATAGACACATGGCACTATCTTAAATGGGCTGAAAGATATTTCCTCCAAATTGGTTTGGAGAAATTTCTGTCCATATTTTATTAGGGAAATAATAGGTGTTCTTCTAGTGTTCTCCTAGTATCCTCCTAACTGTGATGTGACTTTTAAAATCATCAATAGATTAAAAGTCAATAATGATAATTTCAAATTCAACGATAATTTTAAAAGTCACATCGCAATTGAAAGAACACATAGCATTTCCCATTTTATTATGTTGTAATTCTCATATCCCATTCACCACATTGAAGGAAAAAGGAAAAAGAAATGGTGAAACTTCACTTTAGACCCCTGAATTACCACCCGATTTGAGAAACCTCCCTCAAACTTTAAAACCTCTTAATTTAGACCCTTGAACTTTCAATTGCAGTCAATTTGAACCCC
Organism: Corylus avellana; assembly: GCF_901000735.1. Taxonomy (NCBI): domain Eukaryota; kingdom Viridiplantae; phylum Streptophyta; class Magnoliopsida; order Fagales; family Betulaceae; genus Corylus; species Corylus avellana. Next base: position 9,174,010 of record NC_081542.1, on the reverse strand, counting down.
TCCGTCAGATTTTAAACGTTAAAAGTGAGACAATGACGTTTATGCCCCTGACTTTTTTATAAAATTTCAAATTTACCCTGATTCCAAATTAATAAAAAAAAAATTTTAAAAAAAAGAACTGTTGCTCTCCTTCACACACGAACCCTAAAAAATACAAAGAGACCCGTCGAGTGGAAGAAAATCTTCAAAGGCGTAATCTCAAACCAGACGAATCCAAACTCATGCAAAAAACCAAAAACAAGAACACTCTCAAATCTACCAAAAACCATAAGCCGAACAAAACAAAAAAAAGGGGAGTAATTAACTTTTCCCCCATTAACTACAACGCATTGTCACTTTGCCCCTATGAACTGACAACTCTACTGCCTGACCCCATCAAACTACCATTTTGTGCCCAAACCCCTCTTCCGCCAGTCAAAGACGTAACTCAGACGGTTAAAGTGACAATGCGTTGTAGTTTATGGGGGCAAAGTGACGGGTTGACCACCTAAAAATTTATTTAGCCCAAGTATAATAATTGCTAGTTGCCACAAAAAAAAAAAAGAAAGAAAACTTATCAAAAGTCACGTGACCCCACGGGTCAATTTGACAAAGGTTTCTTCTCATTTTCTAAAAAAAAAATCAAAACTTCTTTTATTTATTATCACATCAATCAATTCATTCTTCGTTTCGTTTCTCAAAACTCTTCTCCAAACACACTCGTGAACTTATCAAAGCAAACTCCTTGTCGAGGATGGTTTGGCGGCCCCAAGTTGACTGAATCCAAATCCAGTTGGGACAGGTTAGTGATGGTTACTCATCAGCCTGGCCACCTTTGGTATCCTTAAAAAAGGGTGTTGTGAGATCTCGATCAAGTTAATTAAGGTTTACCAAACACATCAGAGGATCTGTGGAGCTGCTTCTTGTGAGACCTAACCCATCACGATGCCCAATAATTCAATATGATGGGTGCAGCAGTCTGCAGTGTTGGTGCAAATTGGGCACCTAACTTTCTTCTTGCCAATTGTGTTGCTTTAGCCACCTAACAATCGTTTCTTACAAGGCTAGGTGAATGGGGGAAATTAACCATGAGTAATAACTCAGATAGAAAGCTTTCAACTCAAGGCAATAATGGCTACTAAATTATTGACACATATGGTCAAACATCCATATCAACAACAACCAATTGTTTATGCTACGATTGCAAGAAAATAGGTCTTTAGCGACCACATGCCATCCTCGCAAATACTTTCTCGTTATTGCTCAAGTGGCAGCGACAATATTGTCATCGCCGATAATGTCTAGGGCCGTTGCTAATAGCTTCAAAACTCAAAACGATATGTCGTCGCTGATAATGTCATATCAGCAAGGATAAAATGTCGCTGATACTTTAGAACCCAAAATGAGTTGTCATCACTGATGATGATGAGTTAGTCGTTATGGATACTTTGTTATCAATGTATAAGTATTCAACACTCTCTTTGAGCAAAATATGATTTACGCTTAATTAAAAATATGAATACAAAAAGTAT
>NC_081542.1:9044691-9172399 GCF_901000735.1 Corylus avellana | reverse complement strand
TTTTAATTAGTTTTCTCACTGACTTCTCATTATTTAGGGGCTATTATTTGAGTTGTCCGCCCATTTTATATATTTTTTAAAAATTTTACTTTAAACCCCTGAATTATCACACGTTTTGAGAAGACTTTCTTAAATTTTAAAAACTTTCAATTTCATCATTTTAACTTTCAATTTGATGTAATTTACCCCCATCCGTCAATTTTTAAGCGTTAAAAGTGGTAAAATGACCATTATACCCCCTACTTTAAAAAAATAATAATAAATTTACCCTTAATTTCAAATTAAATTTTTTTAAAAATTTATTATTAAAAAAAAAATCACAAGGTGACCCACGGTTGGACCACTTTGTGACCATTTTTTTTTTCAATTTTTTTTTTTTAAAAAAAGGAAAATCGAAGGGTAATTTTTTTCTTTTTAGGGGTTTCCATTAGGGCTTAACGGTAAAAATTGACGGAGGGGTAGATTGCATAAAATTAAAAGTTCAATGGGTGAAATTGAGAGGGGTTTTCTTAAAACACGCGATAGTTCAGGGTCCTTTGTGAATTTTTCCTATATTTTATGGATAGAAATTTCCTCCAAATTAGTTTGGAGGAAATATCATTCAACCCATTTAAAATAGTGCCATGTGTCTATAAACATTTAAAAGGCACATTAAATTTAATTTAAATTAATAAACTGTTATTAATGACGTTAAGAATTTAATGTGTCTTTTAAATGTTTATAGACACATGGCACTATCTTAAATGGGTTGGAAGATATTTCCTCCAAATTGGTTTGGAGAAATTTCTGTCCATATTTTATTAGGGAAATGATAGGTGTTCTTCTAGTATTCTCCAAGTGTCCTCCTACCTGTGATGTGACTTTTGAAATCATCAATAGATTAAAAGTCAATAATGATAATCTCAAATTCAACGATAATTTTAAAAGCCACATCACAATTGAAAGAACACATTGCATTTCCCATTTTATTATGTTGTAATTCTCATATCCCATTCACCACATTGAAGGAAAAAGGAAAAAGAAATGGTGAAACTTCATTTTAGACCTCTGAATTACCACCCGATTTGAGAAACCCCCCTCAAACTTTAAAACCTCTTAATTTAGACCTCTGAACTTTCAATTGCAGTCAATTTGAACCCCTCCGTCAGATTTTAAACGTTAAAAGTGAGACAATGACGTTTATGCCCCTGACTTTTTTATAAAATTTCAAATTTACCCTTGATTCCAAATTAATAAAAAAAAAATTAAAAAAAAAAAAGAACTGTTGCTCTCCTTCACACACGAACCCTAAAAAATACAAAGAGACCCGTCGAGTGGAAGAAAATCTTCAAAGGCGTAATCTCAAACCAGACGAATCCAAACTCATGCAAAAAACCAAAAACAAGAACACTCTCAAATCTACCAAAAACCATAAGCCGAACAAAACAAAAAAAGGGGAGTAATTAACTTTTCCCCCATTAACTACAACGCATTGTCACTTTGCCCCCATGAACTGACAACTCTACTGCCTGACCCCATCAAACTACCATTTTGTGTCCAAATCCCTCTTCTGTCAATCAAAGACGTAACTCAGACGGTTAAAGTGACAATACGTTGTAGTTTATGGGGGCAAAGTGACGGGTTGACCACCTAAAAATTTATTTAGCCCAAGTATAATAATTGCTAGTTGCCACAAAAAAAAAAAAAAAAAACCTTATCAAAAGTCACGTGACCCCACCGGTCAATTTGACAAAGGATTCTTCTCATTTTCTAAAAAAAAAATCAAAACTTCTTCTATTTATTATCACATCAATCAATTCATTCTTCGTTTCGTTTCTCAAAACTCTTCTCCAAACACACTCGTGAACTTATCAAAGCAAACTTGCCGAGGATGGTTTGGCGGCCCCAAGTTGACTGAATCCAAATCCAGTTGGGACAGGTTAGTGATGGTTACTCATCAGCCTGGCCACCTTTGGTATCCTTAAAAGAGGGTGTTGTGAGATCTCGATCAAGTTAATTAAGGTTTACCAAACACATCAGAGGATCTGTGGAGCTGCTTCTTGTGAGACCTAACCCATCACGATGCCCAATAATTCAATATGATGGGTGCAGCAGTCTGCAGTGTTGGTGCAAATTGGGCACCTAACTTTCTTCTTGCCAATTGTGTTGCTTTAGCCACCTAACAATCGTTTCTTACAAGGCTAGGTGAATGGGGGAAATTAACCATGAGTAATAACTCAGATAGAAAGCTTTCAACTCAAGGCAATAATGGCTACTAAATTATTGACACATATGGTCAAACATCCATATCAACAACAACCAATTGTTTATGCTACGATTGCAAGAAAATAGGTCTTTAGCGACCACATGCCATCCTCGCAAATACTTTCTCGTTATTGCTCAAGTGGAAGCGACAATATTAATATTGTCATCGCTGATAATGTCTAGGGCCGTTGCTAATAGCTTCAAAACCCAAAACGATATGTCGTCGCTGATAATGTCATATCAGCGAGGATAAAATGTCGCTGATACTTTAGAACCCAAAATGAGTTGTCATCACTGATGATGATGAGTTAGTCGTTATGGATACTTTGTTATCAATGTATAAGTATTCAACACTCTCTTTGAGCAAAATATGATTTACGCTTAATTAAAAATATGAATACAAAAAGTATGTATAAATTACACTAATCATTGTTTATTATTCTACACACTCTGTTTGATACATTGACATATTCACTACACCTTGTTGTGACTTCACTGTAGATAGCAATCCCCATTTATGCTAAGCCTTATAGCCCAGGGCCTTGAACAATAACTCTACAGAATATCACCATTTCCTGACTAATATATCACATAATACATCTAAAAAAAGGTGTCCATGAACATCATTATTGTTTATTGGTATGAACGGGCATTTGTTGATAATTGGAGAATCAACGAAAAAATATATTTTACTCCCCAAAGTTTCACTATATTTTCAATTTGGCTTCTAATGTTTAAAAATTGGCAATGTACCTCAACAAAGTATCAAAAATTCTTAATGTAGCCATTCCGTTAGCTATTTTTGTCTTAATTGACGGAAAATGGCTCATGTGCGCCACACGTGCGCTTTTTGCCCTAAACTTTTCAAGATTGCCCCATATTTTTTGGAGGAATTCCAAAATGTCCCAATTAAATAAATAAATAAAATTGGGACAGCCACCATATGACGTAATAAATTCATTTGCTTCACTCTTATTCTAATCTCCCACTTGATAACTTGCATCAAACCCTCTTCTAACTTAGGAATTCTTCCATCAGTTATAGCTTTCCTCCGAGCCTAGATATGGTAATTGACTATATTTCAAGTCAGCTTGCACAACATAGCTCTAAATCCCTTTCCTTTTAAGTTTTGGAAACCCGTTCAACAACTTATTGCAACAGTTTTTTCAATGGTCCAGATTTGATTTGATTTGATTTCACTTCTTTCTTTCTCATAGAAAATTTGGAATTACATTTGACTATCGAAAAATTTCTTGTAAGTTTTTTAACAGCACCTAAGTCAAATCCCATACCAACTATCCTTGTTATATATCACAATTCACAACTAAGACTAATATACGCTTCTTTGTTTCTTACCATCAAATTTGTATATCCTTTACGCCATTTTCTCTGTTATTTATTGAGTTTTGCTTAATTTATTTTTCCATAGTTAGCCAGCGACCCCTCAAGCTGAGTTTTGCCTATTGGCAATTTGGTTGGAGATGAGTTATTGTTGAGATAGGTTGTCTTTGATAGTTGGTCATAGCTGGGATTTGATTTGGAGACATAGGTAATGTCACTTGTATGAGATATAGAGATGTTTGATTTTAGGGAAAAATATAAAAAAGCCCCCAAAGCTACCAAACGTTTTCGATTTAGCCCCTTAATATTCTAAAAGTGATAAAATAACCTCCCAAACGACCAAACTATTGCATTTTGGCCACTCCGTTAGTCAAAACCGTCAGTTTGGACGGAAACTGCAAAACGACGTCGTTTTGTTATGGGTAAGTTACTACAATGCCCTTTTATGAAAAAAAAAAAAAAAAAAATTGAAAAAAATATAAAAAAGCCCCCCAAACTATCAACCGTTTTCATTTTAGCGCCCTAATGTTCATAAAGTGATAAAATAGCTCCCAACAAAATGACGTTATTTTGCAGTTTCCGTCCAAACTGATAGTTTTGACTAACAGAATGGCCAAAATGCAATAGTTTGGTAGTTTGGGGGGCTACTTTATCACTTTTGAAACATTAGGGGGTTAAATCGAAAACGGCTGATAGTTTGGGGGACTTTTTTATATTTTTCCCTTGATTTTATAATTATCATGTAGAGTTAAGATCTGAGAGGGCCATTTCCAATACATGGCTAATATATTGAAAAATAAAAATAAAAATTTCAGTTTTTATGAATCATATTAATTTCACTATCAGATGGACCTGTAAGTAGCTTGTTTTAACATCAAGTTCTGCAAGTGCAAGTACAGCTTAATCATGGAAAAGAGTTGGCAAGATATAATAGCTATATTTTGTATGATATTGAGTTAAATACTAACTTTAACTTCTCTAGTGGAATCTCAAAGACATGCTCTAAAAGACCCCCAAAAATATATATATTTAAAAAAGAAAAAAGAAAAAAATCTATGCCAGAAAGGACTTCTTCACAATCCGTCACCTGCCCAGTGCAAAACTTTTCGAAGCTCATCTGCCATTCCTTGCAAGAGAATAGGTTTTCGAATCACCCCACTCATTCCTGTTTGCAGGCATCTTTCCATCACATATTCCTCAGCACTGGCTGTTAGGGCTATAATTACTGGCCAATTCTGGCTGCGGAGTTTCCGGATTCTTAACGCCACTTCAAATCCATCCATTTCAGGCATATGAAGATCCAAAAGAACAATTTGGTAAGTTTTTTCAGCAGCGGTAAGAGCACTCAGGCATTCAAACCCGGATGAAACAGAAGTTACTTGACAACCTAGCTTCTCGAGCAGCTTGTTCGTCACAATCCTGTTTACATCATCATCATCAGCTAGTATGACCCGAAGGCCTTTAAGCTTTGAGTTGGAAATTGGCTCTGAGGAACTTCCATGCGCAAATATGGCTCTTCCAAAAGATCGAATTTGGAATCTAAGAACAAGTGTCATGCATTGTGCAAAACCCAGCATGTTGTTGGATATCCATATATTACCTTGCATCATCTGCACAATTTTTTTTTTGCAGAAAATTCAGAAGTTATTAGGATAATACTCTTTCATCCATTGCAATGTTAATGCATCATACTAACAATAACTAAATAAATAAAAAAAGAAGAATTACAATGCTATTGCATGAAGGTTTTGACACACGGAAATATATAACAAGCTCTGTAGAGACTATTCATGAGCTAACAACAGAATAAAAGGTGGAGGCAAACTTTCTTATCCCATATATACATATTAAAATGAAGATGAAAACAAACATGCCCACCACGAGCAACATGTAAGGCTTGAAAGTTGATTCTATAATTTGCTGAAAACTGAAAAATTTGAAGAGTCTTTTAATGTGATATAATAGTGGGATGTTGTTTGGTGGGGTCCACATTCGAAAAGTGTTTCACTTTTTTTTTTTGTGTTTTGAATTGTTTGTTAATAATTTTGATAAATGTGTGTTTTTTGTTTTGTAAACAGAAAAGTGGTTTTAAAAATGTTACCAGTTCAGAAATTTTGCAGTAGACTCAAATGCCTCAAAATGCCAGTTTAAATAAACTAGCAAGATTATACGCAAAAGAATCCCACAAGTGCAATTTTTATTAGACCAAAAAAATGTGCATTTCTTAGGACATAATTGTTTCATAAGAACCTCAGTCCACATGTCAGTACCCTATCTCAACGCTGACAGAATTTTGTCTGGATCACTAGTGTTTTTGGTAACTTATTTCTAGTGGAAGCTTATCACTAATGGCTGCCTAGTTGATGAAACTAGTAAGCAAAACGGAGCCTTGTATTATAAGTAACAATGAATATATTTAAAGACAGAAAAGATTACCCTCAAATATATAGGAAGTATACAAGAGAACCTTAGAAAAGGTAGAATAGAAAATATAACAAATCCAGAAAACACAAAAAAAAAAGGGGATGGTATACTGCCCAAAGCAATTAAACATTCACACAAGAATCTTATAAAGTATAGGGAGCAGCCAATTATTCGTACGCCGTTGAGTTTTTGTCTCCCTGTATGAATGAGATACCAAATTGTCCAGGTTCAGCAACATCATATTGGGTATTGCAGAAAGTAAAGGATATCCGCCTTATTGTGATGTGGGGTTATTGCGTGAGGGTTTTGAAGAGGAGCTTATGACTTTGCTTACTGCCATTTATGTGAGTCTCTTCCGAGAGGGTTCGGCCTCCAGTTCCAAACTGGTTAATAGAGGAAATAAGGAGCTAAAAAGTTTGTCCTGCTCCATTAATTATGATTCGAAAGGTGGTAGTTCCAGCCAAGGCAAAGTTAAGGGGAGGAGTTTCTTCGGTTCTTTATGAAGCCTAGGTTACTCTCTTGGAATGTGAGAGGGTTGATGAGGGGGATAAGCGCCAAAGGTTTAGAAATCTGCCCAGAGAATGGAAGACAAAAGTTATTTGCCTTCAGGAAACTAAACTAGATCACGTCTCGTAGCCTTGTGAGTAGTTTGTGGGGCTGTCAACGCGTGTATTGGTGTTATTTGGACTTTAGAGGGGCCTCAGGTGGGATTCTACTCTTGTGTGAAAAGAAAGTTGTGGAAAAAGTGGTGTGTATGGGGGAGTTTACCATTGCCTGTTCTTTCAGCAATTTTGATGATCAATTTATTTGGCCGTTTAACTCTGATTGCGATAGAAAGTTTTTGTGGGATGAATTGACTAGGTTGCTCAGTTGGTGGAACTTGCCTTGGCGCATTGGGGGAGACTTCAACTGCACTCGTTTTTCTAGCAAGAGATCAGGTAAAGCCCCTTTTTGTTCACCTATGGAGGAGTTCTCAAAGTTCATTTTTGAGCAAGGTCTCATGGATATGCCCCTTGTAGTTGGGACTTTTACGTGGCCAAACACTCAAGACCCCCTCTTGTTCTAGAATAGACAGATTTCTAGTCTCTCCTGATTGGGAAGCCCAGTTTCCTTAAGTATCTTAAAATGGATTGCAAAGCCTTGCTTGAATCATTTCCCTATTCTTCTTGATTGTGGATAATTTCATGGAGGAAAACAGTATTTTAAGTTTGAAAACATGTGGTTGAAGTCAGAGGGTTTTCTGGATAGGGTGAGACAGTGGTAGACATCCTACCACTTTCAAGGTTCTCTGAGTTTCATCCTGCCTAGTAAACTAAAGGCTTTGAAAGCTGATTTTAAAGTCTGGAATGAAGGTATTTGGCAATATATATATATATATATATATATAGAGAGAGAGAGAGAGAGAGAAAAGTTTCTTTTGGAGGAGTTGCGTTTTCTTGATCATTTGGAAGATGAGAGAACTCAATGTGATGAGGACAATTTGAGGAAGGTGAAAGTTATTAGTGATATGGAGGTCTAATCTTTTGGAGGAGGTAAGTTGGAGGCAGAAATCGGAAGTGTTGTCATTCAGAGAAGGAGACAAATACACAAAGTTTTCTCATTGAGTGGCCTACTTGAACAGAAGAAATAACTCCATAGAGTCTTTGATGGTTAATGGTACAGTTTTTACAAATCCTTCTTAAATTAAGGATCACATTGTGTAGAACTGTAGTAGTTTACATACTAAACAGTTCAATTGACGACCTAAGCTGAATGGGTTTCCTTCAACTCCATTAGTGAGGTAGAGGCTAATTAGTTGGAAAGAGCATTTGAGGAAGGTGAGGTTGTTGAGGTGGTGAAAGATTTGAACAGTGATAAGCCCCGAGCCTGACAGTTTTTCTATGGCATTCTTCCAAGCATGCTGGGATGTTCTAAAGGATGATATAATGAAACTCTTTCACGAGTTCCATGCTAGAGGCAAGTTTGAAAGAAGTGTAATGCCACTTTTATCACTCTTGTTTCGAAAAAGTCAAGGGCTATTGCTATTAAGGATTTTCTCCCTATCAATCTTTTGGGGGAGTTTACAAAATTGTAGCTAAAGTTCTTGCCAACAGGTTGAAAATGGTTATGGAGATCATTTCCAACTCACAGAATGCATTCATTGGGGGAAGGCAAATTTTCATTGCTAATGAATGCCTCAATAACAGGATCAAATCTGGGGAGTTGAGTGTGATTTAAATTGAATATTGAAAAGATTTATGATCATGTGAATTGGAGTTTTTTGTTGCATATGTTGAGGAGGTGCGGTTTTGGAGATAAATGGTGTAAGTGGATAGCTCATTAAATTTCTTTGGTATGTTTCCCTGTCTTGGTGAACGACACTTTGATGGGTTTTTTTATTAGCTCTCGTGGCCTGAGACAAGGAGATTCTTTGTCTCCTTCGTTGTTTGTCATCATTATGAAGGTTTTAAGTAAAATGATTTCTGCTATAGTGAAGGAGGTTTGTTATTAGGCTTTTCTATGGGGTCGAGGAATGTTGGCGGGCTTAACTCTTCATCATGTGCCCTTTCACTTATTAATAAATTTCGATTACCTATAAAAATAAAAATAAATATAGCTTTTAACTTGTCTACTAAAACCACCTCCCTATTGAAAGTTTGATTATTTCTTTCATGCCAAGTAGTCCACATAATACATAGGGGATGACTCTTCAAAAAACTTTTATGATACACCCCTTTTCAACAAAAAAGCACTTTAACAATCTCTTCAGCATCACCCAGTGAACCCCAAAGAAAGAAGAAACAAGGGACCATAGGCTTCTCATAGTGATCAATTGTCTCGCCACTAGATTTACATATGCAACACCAATTTAATTGACAATATTCCTTTTAATAAGATTATCCACCATCAAAAGCTTTCTCAAGGGAAAAGAATAGCAATAAACACTCTCAAATCCTCATAAAAGGTCTGAACATTGTTTCAATTTGGTCTCCAAATCCTCTTATTAGCTCCTTCATCAGACGACATTAGAATACAACTCAAGCAAGGAATCCACCAATAATTCCCAATCATGAAAAACACACACAAGTCTCAAATTTCAAGCTTGAACCACTCCTCCCTCCAAAATGGCCAAATAAGAATCTACCGTTATCCTCAGTTGTAGAAAATAAATCAGAAAAGATGTCTTTTAAGGCAATCTCACCACCCCACATGTCATGCCAAAAATAATCCTCTTACTGTCCCTCGTCATATACTTAATAAAACTAGAAAATTGCTCCATCCCTAATACTTTTCCGTAGGGTACACAACTGTGTGGCTGTCATACAAAAGATGTTCTCCAAGTCCCAAAATCCCCATATTTCTCACCACTTACACACCTCCAACACTGCTCCCTTTCTTCACCATACCTTCAAAACCACTTCCCTAGAGTTGCTACATTAGAGGCGCTTAACATCGTCACTTCCACTATGTATGGTCTCCCATTTGCATCAGCTTTTGACGATGCATATGGGTAGTCATTGAAGCATTAGAGACGGGTCAATCTGACCATCTTCATTCTAAATAATCTTGAAATTGGAGATAATCATCTTCATCAAATCTCAGAAAGAACACCTGGTCTTTAATATCTATATTCACTAGGCACAAGGATAACTGGGTAATGGTTTACAAAGGTGCTCTCACTAAAAATATGTTGAATAATATCTTGAGAAATCTGATAGGCAACATTATGCTTGGGTTTTAGAAGAGACTGATACAAACTACTCTAAGCTTCATAAATAAGCGTGCACATATGGTCCTATTTCTGGCCTCTTAGGTGAGAATCCAAGAAATTTAATAACATTTTCCTGCCAAGGTGCTCAAATAAGATGGTGTCTGGTGTCTTTCTGAATGCAATGAACTTCAAATCCTAGCATCTTTACATGGGGAGCAAGTGAAATATCATGCCAGAAATAGGACCATATGTGCACGCTTATGTATGAAGCTTAGAGTAGTTTGTTGTATGAGTTCCTTGTTGTATCCTAGTTTAATCATATGTCTGATTCAGTGTAATTTGGAGTAACTTTGTGGAAGGTTTGAGAAAGTCCTATTTTATAGTTTTTTTAATATATATATTTTTTCCTATTTTATAGTTGAATGCTAAACATACCTTCTTATTTGGGTCATGCCTTAAGATGTGTGACCAGACTCGAAACATTTTACTATCTATTTGGTTGATATATAATCCACAAAAGTAGACCTTCCTGATCTGGAATTTACTAGTGAACCCAGAAAAGCATTGCAAATGCTTTAGCTAATCCATCATCGAGACAGAACTTAGCATGTTACCAAATTGGTTAGAGGAAAAATTGCAATAATCTCAACTGGAAATGGATAAATCAATCCATCAAATGACAACACGTCCAGACATTCCTATGGAAAGGAAATGGTTCATTGTATTCAACAATGATCCACCAAAGGTCCATGTATTATGGTGTAAGCATGGCATCTGAAGAGGTGAAGAAGGTTCAAGGATTAATCTTAATTTCATATGATCAGAAAATTCAATATAACAGTAATTTCTTTACAAGCAAATGTTTTTGATAACTTATTGGCCCCAAGAGGAGGGGGAAGGGGAAGGGGAAATTCAAACAAGTGACCTCCAAGGAGTGGTCGCAAGCCGATTGACCTACTGCTAGGGGTTTTTTTTCTCTACATGCAAATTGAAAGTAGTTTAAAAAATTCAATGAATTGAAAGGGCAATAATTCATTTCTGACAGGTAAAATTTATCACTTCCGATGCAGCAATCAACAAAGTAAAGCAATCAAAACAGAAAACTGATATATACCAAATAATTAGATTACCTACCTGCACGAGCTTCTTGCACATGCTGAAGCTCAGACCCTCCTTAACTTCATTGCTGTTGTACCGCCTACCAGCATAATTTGCTGCTGAGATTGATCCATCTGACTGAGAATCTTTCTCGCTAATCTCAGTTTGAAACTTTATGTAAACATGTTCATCTGGCATGCTTGATCTCCACATTCCCAACATTTTATCATCCTTGGCCTCAGTACCACTCTCCTGAAAAACCCGAAAGATGACAGTCCCCCGTCCATCATAGACATTCAGTAGATATCCAACCATATGCAAAATCAATTGAAAAGCCCTTCTCTCGTCACCTATGACCTGATCAGGCAAAGAGCTTTGAATATCAATCTCAAAACCAAAGCCTTTGTACACGCACAAGCACTTGGCAAGACAAGAAGCTTCCTTGATTATGGAATGTAGCCCAAAAGGCCTCATCTCTAACGGGAACCTTCCATTATCCTTTCTTGAAATGTCCATCACGTCATTTATCAAAGTTGACAGAACATTGCCAGTTTTCACCATTGTGTCAACAATAATCCTCTGTTTGAAGCTCATATTCTCCTCTTGAACTATTGACAGCAGGCCCAGGATTGAATGCATTGGCCTCCTCATTCCGTGACTCATCACCTTCTGAAAGGTGTTCCTTGCCTGACTTGCCATCATTGCGTTCTTCCTGGCTTGTTGCAATGCACGATTTTTCTCTCCCAGTTGCTCTCTCATTAGCCGAGACTCTTCAAGAACTGCAGCATGAGAGAGAGCCACAGCCACCTGGTCGGCAACCACATCCACTATCTCCATTTCATGATAACTCCAGACTCTAAAGTTTGAAGCTGGAAGAACCAAAACCAGTATAGCATAACAAGTGTCAACCAACTCCGGTGTCCCCCCTTTGAAATTCGAAACCTGAAGCATCGGCATTCGAATTGCTGCCACGGCACCTGAAACAGAAGGACCACCACTGCTTGCAGCCCCCAGGGCCGACTCAGGCCTTAGAATCCTCACTCCCTTGCTCCCTCTTATCTCCAACACATCAGGATCATTGATTGGGATAGAATGGCGGAAATTCTCCGAATAACTTGTTTTCAACTCGTGCGTCAGGTTCATCTCTGTTCTACTCTCATTCGGCATCCAAACCACACAATTCTGCAAATCCAAAGTCTTGGAAAGCTCAACCAAAGTGGTGTATAGTATAGTATGCTTGTCAAGTGACTTTCTGATTTCTCTGGTTAGCATTCGTACATGCCAACTCGTTTCCTTCTGTTTCTTCATCATCCCAACCTCTTGATCTAACTCCAACACATTTTGCCTCAAGAAAAGCTCCCTCACTTTTACTTTGAGAAGTAGAGGGATCAAAGTCAAAAGGGTTATTGCAGTTGCACATGAAACCAAAGCTGTCAGGAATTTGAAAATGGTAAGGGACAGCATCAACTGGAACGAGTGAGGGCCATAATAAGTCCATCCGTTGAGCAAATGGGTCAATCCACAAAGCACTATAAATGCTATGAACTGAAGAAGTACCCATTTGAATGGAACGTTCGAGCAGCTAACAAAGTAAAGGAGCTCAATGGGGATCGAAAAATATGCTACTGCAATCAAGAAATCACTCACTTTTTGGCACTCTAAAATGCTTTGTATGCTCCAAAAGCCCTCATCGTCACAGTTCCAGTTCACAAACTCATTATCAACGGCGGCAACGTAGATAACCAGATAAGAAATCAACAAAGAAAGAGCTAATGCTCTTGACATCGCAGTCAAACGCTTGCTTGTTTACTCCAATCTTCTCACCAAAACAGCAATAGCATTCATTCAACCACAGCCCTTGAACCCCATTCTGAATTCTGATTCCCTATAACAGAACTCCTCAAGGAAATACCAACACAACCCGCATTACAGAAACCAATTTTCCGTAACTCGTTATAAAAAAAAATTACTAAGCAAGCTTTGTCAAGAGTTAAATACCCATTAATAGATCCAATGATCTAAGACACCCAATTATCAAGAACGTCTGGTTTCCCTATAACTATGGGTTCTCACATTTTTCTAGTAGCTTATATCTCCTCCTAGTTTTACAATCAACAAGTGAAAAGAATACAGAAAAGGAAATGATTTGTTCAACCCCACATAACCAAAACAACCCATCAAGAAGACGAATTGAAAACCACCCAAGTTCAATCTATCCAAAAAAAAAAAAAAAAAAAGAATAAAAAAAGAACAGAAATAATGATAAAGTGAAAAAGGGTATCTAAAAGCACAAACCTCCTGCCTCCTGCGGCAAAACCAACTTCAAACCTTAAAAGTATTACCAAAACAAATTGAAACACTACACGAATCCTACCACCGCCTTTCCTTGACCCAGTGGGCTATCTTCAAGTTCAACCCTCAGATTACCCAGAAAGAAAAATGGCAGAGAGAGAGAGAGCCAGGAAAACAAAGCACGACCCAATACAAAAAACCCAGAAAAATCAGAGAAACGTTGGAAATAGACAGAGAAACGACAAGGACAGAATAAAGGAAAATACTCAAAAAGAGTAGTGAGAAAGGCGTATCTGAAAGCTGGAGAAGTGGGTTTAAGGTTGGAGTGGGACCCAGGGAGGTTTACGTGAAGAGAACCTGGACTCTCCCTTTCCTTTTCCCTCTGCATACTGCGTTTGACATCTGAGTATCTGACCCCGTAAAACTGCTTTCTTTTATTATATTCTATCACCTTCTTTTTCTTATTACAACTTGTTTTTTATTATTTATTATTTATTGGAAAACAGAGTGCTTGGTGTTTCTCACGAGTAAGCATGTCCGTCCGGTTAACCGTCCGATCTTGTGACTTTTTTTTTCTTCAAAGAAAAACAATCTAGAAGAAGAAGAATATCATTTTTTTTTTCCAATTCTAAAACATATGAAGGGGAGATCAACCATAAGATATTATTATTTGTTCCATGGAAGCTGCACAAAAGGGGCATAATAGCTTGACATGACTATAATAGCACATGTCAATGGAAGCTGAGCAAAAAGGGCCTAATTGTTGGTTGTGATCTTAGTAACACATATTCAGTAGAGGTTGCACATGAAAGTTTTAAATGGCGAGAGCTAGATGCGCTCTCTTAAGTCTGATTAAGCTATAGGCTGGACTCAAGGCAGCTAATACGAATAAGATTGAAGATTCTCTATTTTAGGGAGTCGAACTCTCACCCTAATACGTGTCCAATCACTTTGAGAATTTTTTTTAGACCACTAAACCATCACCATTGACAGTGCAGAGTTTCATATCAATGTAAATAGTAATGTTATTTACTAGATTTATTAGGTAATTATCATACTACTAGAATAATTTGACAGTAAAACTTAATGTTTAATTATTATATTTTTTTTACTAATTTCCAACCCTAAGATAAACCTAGAGGCAGGAATTACCATTTCAAAGGGGTAGGAGGAGTTGAGGCCCGCCGTGGCTCCCTTTGAAGTAGCTCTTCATACACGCTAAATTCTTATTGAACATATGTTGAAAAATACCATCTACTGCATCTACCATTGAAAATTGGATAGAAAATACATCTTCATTATTTGTTATTAGATCAAAACTCCTATTATTTTGTTAAATTTTAAAACTTGGAGCCTTATTTGTTATACAACTTGTTAGGGCAATTTTTGGCTCTAGACAAACTACACGGCTAATTAAACTGAGATGGGCTCTCCTAGTGTAAAAATGGTATGTCTGCAAAATAAGAAAGTTGTTACAGAGTCCTTGGCCGGAGTTAAAGACACTTTGATGCTTCTGATGCTTTCTTGTTTTGCAAGTAACTAAAATTCAAGAATTTATTTTAGATAATTTCTCAACATAAAATGCGAGGAGACGCCGTAGTTTGTTATGGAGACTTGGAAAATATTTTTTTTTTTTGATAAGTAATGTTTATATATCAAAAGCGTAGAGTGGCGCAACCCTAGTATACGTGAAGTATACAAGGAAAACGTCTAACTAGAAAAAGATAAAAGAATAAGGGAATCAAGATAGCTAATTACTAAGGGAGCGAGTTAAGCTGCTGTCAAAGTGTAAAGCGTATAGAAAAAGAAGGCCGTGAGTTCCTCCAAGGATCTCGCAGAATCCTCAAAGCATCTCTCATTCCTTTCTAACCATAGACATCACACGATGCATAGAGAAACTATTTTCCAAACAACGGCACTCTGAGAGCGACCTCTCGACCACCAATAAGCAAACAAGTCTGCCACCTTGTTAGGCATGACCCATGACAAACCAAAACAACTGAAGATGGCATATCATAAGGATGGAATATATATATATATATATATATATATATATAATGACACTCAAATGTGTAATACAACATATTTTAGTGAAGAATACAAAACAATTAGAAAATGATTAGATAAAAAAGCGAAGAAAGTGAATATGTTGATAAAATATCATATTCTCTTTTTAGAAATAAATATGATGCAAGTTGATGAAAGAATTCAATAGTGGCAAGTGGCAACCTCGTGGGATTAGATGTAGACCACATGCCCTGTTTGGGGCTTATTTTATTGTACTTTTACTATTTTGGGGACCCCAAAAACAAACAAATTGTTGTTCGTTAGTTTACGAAGGCAGATTTGAGCATCAAGAATTATGACTCAATGAAATGAATATTGAGGCAGAGGGCGTCTGCTATCGTGCTTCACTCGCAGGGAAATCGAATCACTCTCGGCACGTGTCCTACAACAGAGGGGTCAACCCGACCTATTTATTGTTCCAACAAAAGACGATAAAATCGATTACTTTATTTAAAAAATAAAGAAAAAACCTAATTCTGGAATTTTCTTTTAATTTACAGCCGAATTGTTGGAAATATTACGAAATTAAAAGGCAAAATATGAAGGCAAAATAAAATTGGGACTTCAAAGCTCGATCGTAATGATGATATTTTTGGAATGTACGTATTTTCTCTCGTTTCTAAGTGTTAAGGGATTTGACAAAAATAGTTGACCGATACTTACGTATGTGTAGGAAAATAAAAATGAAGTTACGTGATTGTGCGTCTTTGCAAATGAGCAAAGGTTCATATTTATAGTGATTTTAAACACATTTAATGGTCCAAAACCGTTTGATCCAATGATCACGAATTGTAACTACCAAATCTAATTTACTAGACACTTTAAATTGCACATTTAACCTTTCCAACAATTAGAAAACGTTTAGATTTTCATTAATTTTACATTTGAAACGTCTCATAGCGCTCATTGCCCATGCGAGTGTTGCATCATACGGGCCAATATCTCTTTTCTTTATCACTCAATTTATTGTTAAGTGAGGATGATGAATTATGATTCTCTCCGGTTTATTTGAACTCGTAGTTAGAGTAGATGGATATTTTTGTCCCTTCAAAAAGTGAAAAAACAAAAATACCCCTAAAATATAACTAATTGTTATTCTCAAGTTCATTTGAAATGGAGAGGATCTTGTTCTGATAATGATTCCTTATAAAATAGTTGACTTCTTTGTATCTAATCAATGTGGGACAAAATTTTTTTCCCTACACTTTAAAATTTAGGATCGAATTGAAAGATGTTCAATGTAAAAAAAAAAAACTTTTTGATATAAAATATGTTTAATAATTATTTAAATTAATCAAAATAAATAATTTTATAAATCTAACATATTAGAAAGTGGAAATTCGCGTTGGCGAGCCTCTTCAGATGATAGCCAACGGCCCAAACCCATCTCCCAATTCGGGGGCCCACCAGCTTCAATATTAATATCATATACTAAAAATAAACACACCCAATGGCCATGGCGATGACTACATATCTTGTGTGTGCCAATTATTATTGCATGATTGATGTGTCACATGGCTCATGATTTGTTTTGCACAAATTATTTTTTATTCCATTTGTTGAGGGTTGGGTTGCTTACACGTGTTTAATAGACGACCATGAGGGAAAAATCAACAAACATGTCAGTCGATGAAATTGACTATTAAGTATTAATAAGAGAGTTACAAAAACTTAAATAATGATAAAGAGTAACAATTATGATTATTAATGTACAAAGAATAGGGATATGTAATATTCATACTACTTTTTTATAAATAGATCGTTGTATACAATCAAATGAGAAAGTGAAACAAAAGATGTAGCAAAAAAAAACTTTAATGTATGAACATAAGCAATATGCCAAACTACCTAAAATCTCTGTGTTTCATTTTTTTTCTTTTCCTATTTAGTTTCTTATTTGTTCTAATACTAAGATGGTTGAACTTAGAACCCAAAAGGTTTCGGCACCTCTAGACACTAAGGACCATTGACCAACTGAGTTGTTGACACGAAGCATATTATCTCTTATCCATTTCTTTTATTATGTAATTTTATCTTTTTCCATGTTTATCTTATCAATAAATGGTTAATTAGTAAGTTATACACACCGTCAAATATTTTGACGAAATTTGATTATAGGAACTAAATTGATATTTTGGCCTATTTTGATAATTTTTGAATTATTTTTATTTTTATTTTTATATCCTATAGATGGATTTTTAATTTAGACAACCACATTGACTGATTTTGTGGTTATATATTTTTTAATTTAGGTCTTTTTTAACTGTTTTTTAGTTTTTTATATTTAGTTTTTTATATTTTTATAAATAAATTTATAAGCGTTTTTTAATTTTAATATATTTATATTTTTTGTTTTAATTTTTATTTAGTTTTTTAATTTTGGTTTTTGATTTTTTTTTTATTGATGGTACGAATATATTAATAATATATATTTTTGAATTTGTTTAATTTTAAGGGCATTATATGTAATTTTTGTTTATAAAGTAAGGGTATTTAGGTCATTTCAAATTTTTTAACGAGTTTGACAAATGGAATGAAGGTTTTGAGAAGAAAATTGTAGTATGATAGGATCGGACAATAAGGTTGATAGTTCATGTGAGAAAATTGACAATACGTTAAAGTTGATGAGAGAAAATAATTACCTTATAAATTTTTTGGGGTTATAAACTAGGAACAACTTGAAAGAGACTGTTTGCCCAAGATCTCACTTACATACTATTATTTTAATAACATATATGCTGTAGTTAATTTACTTTAAGAAACTTTTAATAGAAGAAAAAAAATTAAAAATAAAATTAAAAATTAAAAAATTTAATCTTAACCATTGATTAACGGCAACATATATACCGCAAATGAGCCAGATCCGTTTGCCCAACGCCATGATTTCTTTCACCCTTTCTGAAACAGCATAGGAAACTGTGTAGAAGAAAGAGATAGAGATAGAGAAAGATAGAGATCGAGATAGGAAACATGAACTGACGACATTTTTCAGCTTTTTTTGCGGGATTTGTTTTTGGGTACAAGATAAGAGATTTAGAGAGCGACAAGTTGGGTGTTTGAGAGGCTTATGTGGTTGGTGTGGGTGATGCTAATTATGAGCCTTTTGAAAAGGGTTGTGTCATCTGTGAGTTAGGCGGTTTGGATGTTGACTCACCCTGGTAGCCATGATATTTTTTTATGCATCAAGGAATAATTATTTAAGGAGTAATACTAAAATTTATATTTATATTATCTAAATATCTAAAAATGCTATAGTTTTAAATAATTTTTATATATTTCTTTTTATTTTAAATGACTTATTTAAATATTGGCTGAAATTGTTACATTAACATTCTAAAACATTTGTACGATAAAAATATAATTTTTAACGTTACTCATATGTCTTAAGAATATATAAATACATGGGTCAATACAAGCACAACACTATTAATGAATTGTTTCAAAACTCACAATCCCAACACAACATATTCCACAACACATTCAATAAACAAGTCATCCAAGTAAACCATTTAACAAACAAGTTGGGTATTTAAAAGAAGAGTCATATTACACATTATTCTCAATTTCATCTCATATTCATCTATTTTACAAATTCAACATTGAAATTGTCTATCCACTATACAAGACGAGTAAGAGATAAGATGAATAATTTCTATCATTTTTCATAATAGTCGTACTTGGTTGACACGAATATTTTTTCTCCAACAAATTAGTCTTATATTTATATTGCGATACAACCCTAACTCGACGCACAAACATGAATTACCACCCAAAGTCGTGAATGTGAACCTATCGAGGAAGCCAATAATAAGAAAAAGAAAAAAAAAAGGTGATGGGCTCTCTCATGCTGCCTTAGGGTATGCAAAAGGAAAAAAAGGAAAAATAATAATAAAAATTTGATAACAGAAACAAAATAAATAAATAAAATAAGGGGTTGGACAGCGACCTTGCATCTCAATATATTAATTCAATAAATCAGGTCAAAAATGGGCTTTGCATACATTCTCTGCCAACACCACCATTGACATGATGAATAAGGGTTTGACTACTTCAGCCACAATTCAAGTCTCATTCACACATGCTTGTATTTCAATTTTTCTACTAATATTCTATTTGGTAGGGTTGGGGACGCCTCATAGAATGGCTTCAAACAAACTTTCCAAATCAAATGCAAAAATATGACTACTTTTATGATGAAATTTTAAATAAAAACAAAATTGCATATAGCTAGAAGCCTAGAACCCTAATTATTTTAGCATAAACAGGATTTAGCCCAGCCACCCAGTATGCAAATAAACTAGCAAAAATAAACGGCATTACACCATGAGCAGTGGAGACAGGGAAGGGAAATATTTAAACAAAATGCACAAGCATGTGATTTTCATGGTGCATATTATAAACAGCATTAGCTGACACAGCAAAAGAGTGCCGGTGTGCATAAATATCATACATCTATCTACCACAAAACAGTGCCTTCCAACCCCAAAAGCAATCCCCCCTATTCTGGAAGTTGCTCATAGTCCCCATTTTCCCCCTATTCTGGAAGTTGCTCATAGTCCCCATTTTCCGGAGATTGATGCGCTCCACGACCTGTTCTTCCTGCAAAAGAAACCATTCAGTTTCACTATCTTTCTCGCTCTCTATCTATCTATCTAGTATGTTATTTAGTAGACTGCTATACGACTGAATGATGTAGTAGTAAAAATCAGTCATTGGATCAACACTTGTAAAAAAAAAAAAATGACGGGTTAATTTTCACTGCAACATCATCCATCATCCCAATTGTATGACAATCGTATAGTTGTATACTAAATAGCATTACTCCTTTATTTAAGTGGGTGTGTGTTAGAGGGAAATGATACCTGTCAAATCATAACCAGCAGCACTTCTAGCATCAGGACCAACCCTCCAATCTGTGGGCCGTGAAGTTGTCATATGCATTGCCTGAATCATGAAATGACTTCCTCCAATAGCTTGGTGATCATCATTTCCCCTTACTGAATTTCTACCAGACGCATCAACAGCTGAGTGGAAGCCGATATTTGACATTGATGCCCCACCAACTGGTGATGACATTTTGCCAGCAGAAGCATCACCTTTTGCACCCGCATTGACATCCTCCTTGGTGTCAAACAGAAATGTACCAACAATAACCTGTGGATGCAATTAACAACTGACTCAAATAGCTGATTATCCAACCTGCTAACTAAAACAGAAAATGCCATGAACTTGGGCAAAGGAATCTTTTAATGTCTGATTACATGGTGAAGAATCATTTCAAAAACTAGACACCATTCAAAGCACCAAGACTAAGTGAATGCTACAGTCATGTACCCTACCCATGTCCCTTGTGCGCACACGTGCATATGGGAGATGACAAAAATCTCAGCTAATAGTCATGCCGTACATGATACAATAGGATCTTTTCTTCAACCAAATAACATTTTGACAAAGTACCTGTACCGGGCCTGCAGCCTTTAGTGGTCCACCAACACCTCCTCCAACAATTTGGCCATCTGTACTGGATAGACAAACACTGAGCCCGCCAGTCCTCCCTCCAAGCTCAGTACGTACATAAGATCCAGAGAGTGAAATAATCTCGAACCGACCCTAATATCAGGGCATTCAGGAAACAGTAATACATTGACAAAGCAATAAACAAATTGTAGACGACTAAGAAACCACACTTCAATTTATCAAGTTCTCAAGTGGCACAAAGGAATTAACCAGATGAAACTCAAATTCTAAGTAATGAACAAACCAGAATTAGACTAGTACATCACCTTCTGAGAATTCAGGCACAGAATAATAATGATACAATTTCAATTTTCATAGAAGCTGAAATAATAAGATTTATTCAAAACTAAAGAAGTGTATTTGCTTTTCTTAAAATTTCATAATAACAAGAGTCAGTTTGCCAAATCTCACATTGGGTGGTTCAGACATACAAACAGCTGTTCTAGCCAGCCAGAACCAACTAACTAAATTGGGAAATTTGCAAAAGGCAGTCTGAGCAATTTTTTGTACTTGCATCCATCCATACCACTGGACCATCATCATCAGACCAGAATAAGTGGCCAAATATTTTCAATTTCCAAACAGCCCCTAAAGTCATTTTAGGATCTTCATAGAACTTGTCCAAATCTTAATTTTTTCTTTTCCCAGCCAGATAAGCTGGGAGAAGAAAGAGATTACCTAATCATACTTAATTACAATTCTAGCAATAATTCACATTGACTAATTTTGTGAACTCACAAGCTATAAAATCAACACTCGAAGTCAACACGGAGGTGGTTGACATAACAATGAAATTGATCCTGTCTTTCACATTGAATCGAAATAGACAAGTTGGTAACCTAAAATACCACCAAAATATAAAAAATTAAACAGAACAAAAACACCCACTAAAACCCTATATGCCAAGTCAAAACAGTTTTGAATCAAAATAAACTAATTTAGATGCTGTGAGAACAAACTATAGATATTTAAACCTTAATTAGAAAAAAAAAAAAAAAAAAATGCAACCCTACGGTATACTAAGCATAATTTTTAAAAACCACTAACAATAAGGGGAAAAATATCAACAAAATGCCCTAAGATTAAGCCTCATTTGAGATCCTATACGACGTAGAATTAGAGGCAAATAAATTTGTAACAGGGTGTATAATTAGTGTTACAACATTATGCACCAATCAATAAAACTTTAAATACATTTCTTGGCCTTTTATTTGGAAAATTTAGATTTTTAAAGAGAACATATAATAGATTAGAGACGCATAAGACTCATAAGATTTTTCCTTCCTACCAAAAGACTCATAAGAATTACTTATCACCAAAGTAATTAGAGGTAAAAGATTACAAAATTAGAGGCAAATAAATTTACCTATCAAAAAAAAGATTTTTCCTTCCTACCTAATACTTACTTATCACCAAAGGGCTTGCCTTTGAAAACTGAACATTATAAGATCAATCTAAAAAACTTGGAATAATTAGCGCATGTATCAACATAAGATGTTGTCCTCATAGTTTTTTCTGTCTTATATATTCAGACTAATTTAGTATCTTGTCTTTCCTCTTTTAGAATAACCTTTAACCCCATGATATTGTCCATAATGAATTGAACCCAAAACCTTACACCTTTGAAAGTAGTACACTTGGACTACAAGGCCATTGATATAATATCTTATTATTGGTTGGGGGTGCTTTCAGATTTCAATATCTGGCATTTTTTATAAATGTAGAAACGTTTTCAAAATAGTTAATGAAGGACAAAGAGCACATATGTACTATGAAATAATTATTTTTCTGGCTTGATATTTGATGTGGGGATTGGTCCCTGAAGGAAGTCTTCTTGGAATTATTTCGTATTGCGAGACATAAGGAGGCGTGGGTTAAGGATAATATGCAGATTTCTAATGGTGTTATTCAATGGACTGTACCTTTTTTATGAGTGGCCCAGGACTAGGAGGTCAAGGTGGTGATGGCTTTTTTTTTGGGATGTTGTATGCTCTCCGACAACGGATAGAGGGGGAGGATTGTATTTGGTGAACTCATTCAAAGTGGAAGAAATTAGAGGTGCGGTTAATTTTTTCCCGTGTGTTCTTCTTCAGGGATGTCTACATTGGGGGTTTCTTCCTTTCGTGGAGGAGTATATGGAGAGTTAAAGTTCCATTGAGAGTGAGTGTTTTTGTGTGGACGGCAACTCTCGGTAAGATTCAGACTTTGGATAATCTGCATAAGAGAAGAATTACTGTGGTGGAATGGTGTTGCATGTGTAAGAGGAGTGGCGAATATGTCAATCATCTCCTTCTTCATTGCGAAGTGGCACGAGCCTTATGGAGTGTAATATTTACTCTCTTTGACGTCACATGGGTCATGCCTAGAAGGGTGTTAGAATTGTTAGCATGTTGGCGAGATCAGAGAGGTAATCGTTCAATTATGGATGTCTGGAGAATAGCCACATTGTGCTTAAT
The DNA here is from genome assembly GCF_901000735.1 of Corylus avellana. Taxonomy (NCBI): domain Eukaryota; kingdom Viridiplantae; phylum Streptophyta; class Magnoliopsida; order Fagales; family Betulaceae; genus Corylus; species Corylus avellana. The sequence goes on along the minus strand of NC_081542.1, from coordinate 9,149,269 downwards.
GTGGACTATTTGGAGAGAGTGGAATGCACGATGTTTTGAAGATCATGAGAAGATGCCTGGCGAGCTCAAAAACATGTTTGTTAAGACCTTATTCAATTGTGCGGGGATGTTTAATGTTTCCCAATTTTCTACTTTGCCTCAATTTGTAGATTTTTGCTCCTCTTTTTGCCTTAAGGGGGCCTTTCTTTGTATACATCTTGTGTACTAGAGTTGCGTCCCTCTGCGTTTTTCAATGAATTAATTATTTATAAAAATAAAAAAAATAAAAAAAAGAAGTTCTTGACTAAATACTTCCACTGAATTTCATAAACTAATTCCATAACTTCATAGTCCAAAGTATGACCTGAAATTTCATGTGAAAACTTGACACTGCCATAATGAAAGGAGTCCAATAATGAACAAGTTTAGATGGGAATTTTACATGCCAATATAAAATTAAGTAATACAAAATTAGTAGAATGTACATATTACTATGAGCAAAAGATATTAGAAACTAAACTCATACCTTTAGGCCACTTCCAACGAATAATTTGAAAGCCTAGTTATTAATTCAGTGCATCTACGTGACTTCTTCCAATTGTTGCCCACCAAGAATATTTGGGACTAAGGCAAAGCAGTGGCCAGCCAATGCCCAATGCCAATGCGATGCTTTAAGTGCATTGGCACAGGCATCCATGCTCATACACACAACATTTATGAAAAATGCTGATTCTATCTACCCAATACTGAATAAGAATTACCCCCTTTACATCACAATATAGATTTTTGATATATAAGAAAAGGTTTTTTGCATTACAATATACCTCAGTGAAAAGATTCACCTATAGGTAAACTGGAAAACTACGCTGGAATCCCAAGACTTACAAAAGTTAAGCGCGTGTCTTTGGACCTGGGCTACTGTGAAGATATTTACTGAAAAATAAATGAGTGTGTGATAACACCCACAGAAAAAATTGAAGCATGGCACGTTTTGCTACTAACTTGAATTTACTGGTCAAAATCTAATAATCCAATAGAACCATGTTGTTTTCATCAAGTAACTTCCACTCTTGAAAGATCCTAACCTTGAAACCTCTATAAGAAACTCCTAAGTTTTGTGCTGAAAGGATATGAGATGGCACACATGAAATAAATTCTCACAATTTCTTACAAATATGAATATACCGATCAGAATCTAAGGATCTAAGTCAACACTGAGCTTATTTTTGACACAGGCTCTACCTGTACCTTCTACCCCTGAAGAAGCCCAAACTTGAATTTCATCAAAGACCGTGTGAGTGTGGGTGCGTGTTAATAGTGTCATGCATCTTTTTTTTTTTCCCAGTTCAGTGTAATCACATAATACAACATTAAAGCAAACTAACAAGTCACCATATAATGGACAAATGACAGCATACTTGATTAGGGTACACAAGATTCTAAAGCATCTGTTCTTTCTAATATTTAACCTAATTTCTTGACTCACTTATTAAAAAAAATAACTAATTTTTTTTCACTCAAATTAGGCATTCTGGTAGTACTCTTTTGACAAATAACAGAAAATCTATTTACCTCATATGTAATGTTGCCTCCAGAAGTTGCTGGCTGTCGGAGAGAAGCATTAGAGATCGAACCAGATGCAGACAAAATGCATATTTCACGCTTACTTTGTTGCATGAAAAACATAATTTTCTGGCCCACATCCTAGTGAAGGCACCCATATTTTGTGTTAGGAGGTAAACACTTAAACATATCATCCAACTTAACTAGTTAAACATGTAATGTTAATACCAACAAGCAAGGTAAGGATAACTATCAAGGATAGATATACATCTGTGGTGAGATGCAGCACGCGATAATGAGAAAAAAAAAAAAGTGGAAACCAAGCAAGTTAGGCTGTTCATCAGATGCAAGGACAAAGCTGACAAAAAGACTATATCCAACATTGGCACATGCAGTTATAAGATGAAAATGTATCAAAATATTTTCATGCACACAATCAAACTCGTGGAAGCTGCTATAAAGTTTATTCTATTGGATTTAACTTCAGTCCCTTTCATAAAGTGAAATGACGCATCCTTTACTTTTAAATTGGTCCATGCATGACAAATGGGACCTTCCAGTATCCAGTTGACCTGTGCAGTGAAGTGCTGGTGGGTCCCATATTACACATGGCCCAATTTGAAGTAAACAAAGAATTATGTTAAAAGGAACACAACCGCGCCCTATTCAATGAATTTGAGATAAGTTTATAAATTAGGGAAAGATATTTCCATGGATAATTCAAGTTAACTGCCTTTCAATACAAAAAGAATAAGAGAACAAATGGATGAAGGTAACCCACCAATCGAGTCATAGTTATAAGAACCATGAAACTCCTATCAACAATCAAATAAATTTTAATACAATGATTAATTCAGTAGAAGCATGCTAGAAGCATCTAAAATATAGTATAAAATTTAATATCAGCCTGAGCAAAGTTCTCCAAGCACTAATTCCCTTAGGCTGGGGTTAATCCGATACAGATCACCTTCAACTTCTACTAGATTACGACAAACCATGCATGACAGGTAATGTTCCATAATTTGTCAACCTGATATTTTCATGTTATCTATCCTACGTTACTTTCAATATTTCCACAAATCATTCTATTATTCAGATAATAAAATTAACATTATCAATATTGAATGAGGCATTCTCTATAGATGTGACTTCTCAGATGAATTACAAGCATTTCCAAACCATCTCTATCTCCATCAATATTCTCTATCACCTTCATCATAATCTTCAATAGTATCTTGTAATCATATTTTTTTTTAACGATGATGTCTTCTTTTATTCTCATCTTATCTCAAAGCAGTACCTAGTATTCATAGTTTAATACCGAGAGTTGTCCAACCCTTTCAATACATTGCATTATGGGGCAGAACCACCATTCATCATTGATTCCCGTTTTCATACATTCTAACAAATTTCTCAAATTCTCATGTGGTTCTATCATGATGAATGCAGAAGCTCCTTGACTGAAGCGCATCAACGTATTTACTTGGTTCTATTGGAAGTAAATACAATTTGTATCCTTGCTTGTTGCATATCACGTTGATTGTGCATCTGATGTAATCAAAGATATCCATCCATTCACGACTATCACATTGATAACCGACTTTTTTCTTGTTTAGATCCGTGTTTACACAAATATTTGACTGATTTGGAAGCCAAAGAAACTCGAAAGAGCCAAATTAACCAAAACTGACTAACAGAAAAGATGAACCCCCTGAAATACTGCATGTACTTATTTCTAACCCCAAATAATATATATATATATATATATATATTCCCAATCGAAAAAGACCTGGAAACCCCTATAACATTCTCAGTTTCCCTTTGAAATAATGACTATTCATGCTTGGAGATTTTTCTTTTAAAAGAAAAATCTCAAACAATAAGAACTGAAAGCTATGTAAATTTAATTAGAGCAGTAACAGCTATCTGTAACAAACAACAGTTACAGACCCAAAGAAGAAATGTTGACTAGTATCCAGAAAACTCCAAAAAGTTTCATATGGCCAAGCTGGATGCAAGTAGTACTGGTCATTGTGGAGACCAAATATGGAACTTCCACTCCCTCTAACAGAGGTCGGGGCTTCTACACAGACCAGATTCTGTCTCACAAAGACACATGGTAGTGGTACCCATGTTCGACCAACTGCACCAAGAGGCACAGGCAGGTAAAATAGGACAAGGAGCCCATCTTCTATGCCTAAAACATTGGCAAACTTGATGTAATTCGGAACAGAATTCAAAGGTTACAAGAGGTGATATGTCCTCGAATAACACTCAAATATATGGCCTAGATGCTTGCAGATTTGTTTTTATTGATGATTCCCAGCAAGAATGTCTGGAATTTCACAAGCTATAGGGCTCAAAACTAAGTTTATATTTTGAAAAAAAAAAATGGTTTATGCTACTTTGACAGCACATATGAATAGACTTTTATCAGACTTGGCCTCCAAGTTACTAATTTGCAACCACTTTAGAGTTTAGACCATAAAATTTCACTCTTAAAACCCTAAACCAAAACAAAAACAAAAAAACGAAAAAGGAATTCAAAAGACTAACCTGATCCATAACTAAAAAGAGGAAATTGAACTTGAACAGAAAGTAAATAATAAAACCTAAATCAACTTAACCCTTGCTAAGACTATGCGAATGTTATAAGCATGTGCAATAAGCACACATGGATATACATGTGCATCTTCAAGAATGTGTTGCATGCCTGTGTGCACATCTACAAAGAAAAGAACATTAAAAGACTTCAAGCAATACAGAAAATGTATACCTCGCCCGCAGCTACGTTAATAACATGTGGTGTAAAACCTTGCCCAGCATTGCCTGCATCAAACAGTTGCAAATAGGGGCACCACATAAGTATTGTAAAATAAACCTAATGATCAGAAATCAATACAAAATAAATAAATATAAATGTTATCCGAAAGAACATCCAAGCAAAGCAGAATAAGTTTACATCAATTTTTGTTTTTGGTCAGGGGAATATGATATTGTTAAATAATATAAATGTTTTAAGACAACACAAATACATTGACCACCTCTTTGCGCGTTGTTGGACGTACATACATACATATTTACATACAGTGACAACCTCTTTGTGCGTTGTTGAAGAAGACACATGGCACACTAGTAGAGCAAGAAATCACGGCCATAAGTTATCAGCAAAATTTAGGTGTCATAAAATAGAACAATTAGGCCTTCTTGAGCTATTGCATTAAGTTACCAACAAAATCTGCTACAGGTCATGATTTGTCACTCATTTTAAATGTATGCTATTCCAGTGGAATTATCCATGCCACTTAGCCCCTACATTATGTTTACTATCTGAACCAACACCAGATTTTCTCAGAAGCTTATTGTTCAAATTTTTTTCAAGCTATTGCATTCCATGACAACCTTATTGTCTCAACCACATCCACCTACAGGAATTATTAGTTTAAAGGTTAATCAGCACTTTTCTCACAAAATAATTATTTGTTTTGTTACTTCACTACAAAAATTCCTATTGTTTAAAAAATGAAAAGCACATAGCAACCATAAGATATCATTTTTATTCCCAATTCCCAGCTATAACGTCTCAAAGAACATCCATCCTCAACCAATCTGATGTTACTAACAGTCAACACACACCAATAAATGTGGTAATTTGTATAATTGACCACAACTTACTGATCTTAAATATCACTAATATTTTTACTTCTACTTGCCAAACAAAAAAAAAAAAAAACAAAAAAAAGGAATTTTTAGTTCTCTCATCTGAGTTCTATATTATATTATTATGAGCCAAATAATATCAGAAACAATAACAGATTTCAATCATGCATGCAAATGGCATTCTGGGCTGCCATATTTGAAACCAATTTTTTATTTATTTTTTTTCAAAAAATAATAATAAAATAAAAATTTGCAACAAAACCACCAACAGTTACGAAACATCTGAGAGAGCTAAGAATAGAATCTCAACAGCATAGTAAGGCACGCAAAGCAGGGACAAAAAACCCCATATCACATTCAAAAATCTGAGTGCACTGGAATTGGTAAGAAAAAGAGGCGTACCGGGAGCGAAGTGGGACTTCTTGGAGGCGGTGGGCTCTTTCCTGTCCTTGGAAGAGGAGGAGTGGGACGACGACGTTTGCTGGGCCTTCCTGGCGGCCAGGGCCTGCTCGGGCGTGCCGTACTTCCTGGGCCTCCCTCGCTTGCGCTTGGCGCTGGCGGTCCCTTCCAGGGCAGAAGACGACGTCGTCGTGGCGGAGGAGAAGGGAGGGTGAGGGTAGACCGCGTGGGGCCCGCCGCCCTCGGGAGGTGGGAGGAGGCCATTGGTCGGTGAGGCCCCGCTGGTGGCAGTGCTGGTGGGGTTCTGGTGGAAGTAGGAGCTCAGTTGGTTCTCATTGGGTTCCATTTGAGGAGTGAGAGAAAGCGTGAGTGTGTTGTGTGGAATGAGGATTTTTTATTTATTTTTTTATTTTTTTGTTGGGAGGAATTGATTTTTATGTTGTGAAAGAAACGAAACACAAAACAAAAACAAAACAATTGTGTGTTCTCAGCCGCTGGATTGGATTTGTGTTTTCTTTTTTTCCTTTTTTTTTTATTCAGATTTGACTTTAGTTTTTTGACTTCTATTTTAGCGTATCTTCGTCGCTTTTTTTTTTTTAATGATTTATTTTATATTTTAAGCGCCCCACATTTGTGAGTTGCGACCGTGGATTCATTTCTTTCCCACTGCTTCCACAGACCACCATTTTTTTTTTTTAATCCTAATCAAATAGCAAAGGAAAAGAGGTGGGGACCATTACAATATATCAAACACATAAAAATAAAATAAAAGATTAGACAATCCAACAATAAGCCTCAAATATAACTATTGTAGTGTGGGTAAACATAAAATAAGAGTGAGTGTGTCAAATGAAGGACACGGCCATGTGAATTCTTTTAGCATAGAAGCCAAGAAAATTGGAACTGCCTTAACTAGCGATTTAAGAAAAGATAAGGAATATGAATCTTGAAAGATCATTCAACCCTTCCAAGTGGTACAAGAAGGAGTATGAACCTCGAAAGGTCTTTCAACTCGTCCCGAACTCTCGTTATGAAACCACTATCTTAGCACATTGGAAAGAGAATCACATCAACAATAATGGCATTGATGGAGGTCGAATTAGAGCTACTGGCGAAAGGCACTAGCTTGATGCTCGAAAAACATCTCAAAACCACATACAACTAGATCTAGAAATCACCATGAGCAGAAACAAGAAAATAAGGAAATTTGGTGTGGGAGAGAGTAGGGAGCCAAAGACCAGTCGCGTGAAACTCAGAACAACAAGAAAGGTAGTGGCTTGTCCACCACGAGCATGTCGGATTTGCACATGACAGACACGCATAGAGGCGAAGGTACCGAAGCGGAGAAGAACATGCGGGAGAAGGGGTTAGTTAACACAGTGGCCACACAACGCCAACCAAGGCAGGTAATCTAGAACGAAGAAATGGGTCAGAAGGCTCGCCAACAATGGATCTGGCAATACCACTCTAACGCTTAAGTCAAAAATGGTAGGTAAGATGGAAGTTTAGCAAAGTAAGGATATGTTCAATTAGGTGTACTTGAACTAGGGTCCTCTCGCCTCTTATATAGGCATTGGTGGCCCGCCCTCTCCTTTAGGGTTTCAGAAATTTCCTCCAATAGTTTTGTACTGATGTGGAGATTCCTTCCTAGGTTTGTCAGGGGAGGGAGCGCATGGCATGAGCAGGCTGTTTCATGAGCTAAGAAGGTCTTTAATCAAATGCTGGAAATGGTATTTTGGAGAGGGTGCATCTAGGGTCCTTGTTGAACTGCTTGGGTGGCGGGTCTTCAAGCCCTTTAGGCTTTAGTTGTCGGTTGCTGGCTCTTTAGGCCTTTAAGCCATAGGTTGCCGGTCCTCAAAATTGGTTTTTGGCGGGTGGATTTTAGTGGGCTTGCTAATAGTAACCCTCCAGGAGTCTCCTAATTCATATGAATGACTTGAGTTGGTAGTCATTCATAGGAATTTATCTTGTGAGCCCATCAGTAGTTCGACTCTCTTGAAGTCCCTCAATTCCTTTGAATAACTTAGGCTGGTAGTCTTTCATCGGAATTTGTCTTGTGGGCCCGTTAGTAATCCGACCCTCAAATTGCATTGAAAGGTATAAAACATAAATTTATGGTGTACATGTTGTCAATGATGAATATGTTGTCCTTGTAAGCGACTACCTACCTGAAGCGCTTAATGTCCGAAAACCATTCGGACCATATGAAAAGCACTAAGCGGTTTTTAATAGGGCTGGCAAAACGAGTAATCGGGTAGACCCGATTAGGACCCGTTAAGACCCGCGACCCGATTACCTGAGATACGAACACGACCCGTTTAGATAAACGGGTTAGCGGGTCTGACACGATTATAACACGGAAAATATCCGGGTAACCCGACACGACCTGATTAACCCGTTTAGCATAACCGGATCATATCGGGTAGACACGACCCGACACAACTTGTGCACTAAACGGGCAACACGACTCGACCCGTTTAAAAAAAAAAAAAAAAAACCCTTAATCAAAATTGGAAAAAATAATTTAATAAATGGATCTCTTAGGCCAAAGGACTAGTCAAATTTATCCTAACCATCCAAGAAGAATAAAAAGTTTTAAAAGACAATGTTTTAATATATAGACCCACATAGAAAAAGTAACGGAAAAACAAGGAATAGGCCAGTGAAGTGAAGACTATGAAGTCGTGAAGTGAAGAGTGAAATGAAGCCGTGAGTGAGTCAGTAAGTATTAGGGTTAACTTAGTTAGAACTTAGACATAGGTTTTTTTTAAAAAAAAATAAAAAAATAAAAATAAATAAAAATAAATTAATTAATTAATTAATTAAATGGGTCTGGCGGGTCACTCGAGACCCGCCAGACTCATTTATTAAACGTGTTTGGCGGGTTGACCCGTGGACCTGCCGGGTGAACCCGCTAAACACGAATTCAATCGTGTCTTAATCAGGTAGACCCGATTAAGACTTGAACCCGATAAGCCCAAACCCAATACCTGTTAACCTCGTGTCGTGTTCGTGTCGGGTTCGCGGGTCGTGTCAAAATTGTCAGCCCTAGTTTTTAACATTGTTCCAACGGTTTCGTCACATAATGCATTTTTGAGTTTTTCACCCAACCAACTCCCATTTTCCAATCTCACTTGGTCCTTGGGTGGCGTAAAACCCCACTTGTATCTAAAGTGGGGGCTACCATATCTTGTAACGCCCAAAAAATGAACTAACTAGTAGTTAACTCAGCCCGCCTTCCAAGACTTATTTACCACATAAATAAGCCATAAAAGTTCTCTTAAATTGTCAACTTTGCATTTAAGTAGTGGAAAATTAAATACTTTTTTCAAGATAACAATCTAAATAAACAATAAAGCACTAAATTACTATATCAAATACTAAATCTCCAAAATCTCACAAAAATAAACTTCAAATCTAAATACAAAACATACTCCTCAAAACATCCTTAAAACAACATAAAATAAAGTAAAGTCTCCCAAAATGTCTCACTAAAAATCAAGGTAAAACTTGAGAATCTGAGCTATCTATGTCTTGAGAAATCCACTCCAAAGCATCAGGATGACACCGAGCAAAGTAAACCAAAAATAGAACTTCCATGAAATCATTAAGTTTCCTATCAAAACCATTCCACAATCTAGGCTCTATGTCCTCAAATACCATTCTCGCTAAGTCCTCCACAATCATATGCCTTCTCACAAAGCTCGTCATTAGTTGTTGGCTAACTGTAAAACATAAACATGTTTTATACAGGAAAAGAAAATCGAGTATAAGTTCACGATTTAGTAATTCAACATCACATGAAGGCAGTTATCTATGTTGTGAACTCAAGAGTTTAATAAAAATTTTCCATATCAAAAGTATCATCGTGTAAGATAGTTCTTTACCAAAATATTAATGGAATAATGTTGGAATCGTTTACGTAAATTTAAAAATAAATTCTTTTTACGCAGCGGAATAAAATACGATCCCCAAGACCTTTTACCATAAACACAAACATGTTTAGATCTAAGACAAACACATAAGTTAGATTACTTACATGTAGCTTCAACTTTTCCTGGGCATTGGGGCGTAGGAGTGTGCATTCGTTCTTCCCATGGTGTTGGACTGAGTAGTTGAAGTTCCAACAAACTTGAATACTTCAAGTATAAGTCCATACTCATCTCACATTCATCGTGTTCTTCATTGTATTTATAAAGAACATCTTGAAAACTTTGGGAGTTTATCAAGGTCTTCAAGATCTTCAAACAGTTGGGGAGAAGATTGTTCCATTAGATTTTATCTTTGATGACTGAATATGACTCACAAAGTTTTCTTAAGAATAAGAGAAAACTAGATGCAAAACTTTGAGAGAATAAATCTCCCTAGTGGCCATGTATTCACTCTTGTGGGAGAGCAATGTTGTGTTTTTCGTTTTCACAAAAATCACAAGTTTATGAATTGTTTCAGGCACTTTGCTTCTCAATTGAACCTTTAGTTATAATATTAGGATCCCAGAAGAAAAGTATTTTTAAACCATGTGGGAATGGGATTAGAAATCCCAGTCCTCGTAGAAGTCGGCTAAGGGACTCAAAAGACTTCCCTTTCCCCTCTACTTACACGGCCATGGGGAGAAAATACATTCCCCATGCACCTAGGCTAGGGCTATAAAAGCCCTAGCTTACTCCCACTTGGTTTAGCACTTGGGCTTGAGTTTTATCTTCAAGCCCAATGCTCATTTCGCTTAACTTTGGCCATTGAAATTAATTTCATTAATCCCAAAGTTTATTTACAAGTTTAAATAATTAAAATTATAAGCCCAAGACTTATTTTAATTCTTTAGCCTGTAGGAATTAAATTATGAGCCCAATGCTCTATTTAATTCTCAAACCCAATTTCTCCAAATAACCAATAAGATTAATAAATATTATGGTCCATGTTTTATTAAAATAAAACATTTTAATAAATGAATAAATAACTGAGGAACAATATAATTTATCATCCAATTTATATTAGCTCAAAGAGGGACCTAAAGGAAAAATATCACTAGCTTAATAGGTTTGTGACCATATCTTCCTAGACCATGTCACACGACTCTATTTAATCACAATTAATTCCATTAAATAATTGTGACTACACGCTAATGATTATTTTTATTTAATCAATTAATCATTATGACGTACTTCTTAATAGCATGTTACCCCTCTATGGAATCATTCCGTAGTCGAACTAAAGTCTATCAATTGTCACTTTGTTCACTACCTCTTTTCCTTGAGTCGCTGATTTAAATTCATGATTATTCTTATGCACTTTGTGAGAATACATCTCACCTTGTACATGTATAAGATTTTCAGTCTACCTACTGAAAACACTTGGGCTTGAGCTTTAGGATAATCTTTCCTATTAAATCTAAAATAAGAGGAAAATTGCTTATCACTTTGTTTTCTGACAAAGGATTTGGATTCCTTCTTGAAGTTGGTGTTCCCACAATGTTACATGCGATTACCCAACGTACTGAGGTTGTTTCGACCGACGATAGGTCTTACTCTATGATACATCTAAGTAATTAACATTTCACATTTGAGTTCATGAACTCCTTAGGATTTAGAGTAAATGTTAAGTCTTCGTGCATATACATAATTTGTTATGACAATATCAACAAATGATAACTCACGTAGTCGTGTTCGGTGTATGACATAACCTTACAAATATCCCAACATATTAACCTGAAGCCTCCTTGCTTCTCATGACCAAGACAAGTCATTTGAGGTTTAATATGTTATGGTCTAGATGGCGTTTCTGTAACGCCCCCAAATCCGGCCTTGACCAATCTAGTAGGATTACTAGCAATTATCCCAGTTTAGCCAACTGGTGGCTAAATGGGGAACCGCCCCTCTAAGCATCATCAGAGTTAATGCACAGGAAGGTGAAATAATCTAAGTAACCTATTAGTCATCAAAGGAACAAGTATAATCCTCAAAATATGAACACATAGCAACTAATAATAACTTAAGCAAACATGATAACAATGTGAAGATCTTTCTTAAGCAAAGTTATTAGTGGCAACCGTGCCACTTTTTGGTTCTAGAAACAGGTTCCCTACAAGAGTAATAACCGTGTAAATCTAACGACTTAGTAAGTAAACCTCACAGTTAGGTACGACATGAGCCAGTTACCAATAAGCATAAATAAACGTGTAGTGTTGGTAAACAGTTGAAAGAGGTGTTGTCTTCATTAATACACCATAAAAGTATTGTTTGGTTGATAAAAGATGGTGTACTTCCGGCGGTAATCGCGTAAGTATTTTAATGTAGAAAACTAATGCTTCATAGGTCATAACTATCATATATGGTCTACCCGAGATACTACCCATTGTCAACAGGGTTAACTCTGTCTTGAGGGACCTGTAATACAATGTTGGTGCCCCGGCCATTATACGCTACCGTCTATAACACTAGCAGCCGGATCGAGTTCGACCTCGGGTGGCCCACGCTACTAATGATGTATGTCCTGTAGTGACCTGCCTGTTAAGGCTGCGTCAGTCACGAAATAATCATTCGATCAAAGGCCTATATATCACATCCATACACAATTTGACCATAGAATCAAGTCTAAATAATAAGCTCATTGCCATTATACCGCGCGTACTAGTGTCCCATGTCATACAATGCTCTTATCAACCAATTGTTAAAGCAGTTATCAAGTTGTGCAAAATATAGGCATGCTCATATCATACGTGTGCTCAGTCAGCTGACATATCACACGTTTTTAAGGAAAATGTTCGTAAGTGTTTACTTACCTCGCTCGCTTGCTTAAGTCCTCCGACATCACAAATCCCTGTTATAACGAAATACGACATGTCGTTATGTGCAGTACTAAAGAACTCATATTAGTAATGTACTAGGTCCTATCTAACAAAAAGTGTCGTTAAACCCTAATATTACACATTTGGAGCTAAGGGGTGAACGCCTTGCTTCCTGGGCAAACGCTCGAGCTTGAGAGTGAACGTTCGGCCAGTAAGTTAGAAATCTCGGCCAAAAGCTCCAAACTGTGTTTTGAGGCTTCTATCTAAAACTAAGGGTTGATATATCTCACCTTATGCTACTAAGTAGACACATGCACAATAACGCATCATGCTATCACGCAACTCAAAGCAATAAAAGAAGAGTTTAAAACTATTTCGAAACATTCTTGGTTCTTGTAAGAAAATAGGTGCAAGGACTTGTCAAAACATCTTTAAAACTTGTAATGCTAGTAACAACAATAAAAAGGTAGGAGGGATGGGTAAGGAAATTACATTAGAAGATGGCAAAAGTACCAAGCTTTCTTCCTTCTCTCTCCATGTCACTTCTCACACTAGGGTTAGAGCTTTTATGAGGTTAGGGGAGGCCGAGGGTCGAAGGCATGGTTTATGTAGAGGCTTGGGGTGTGCCTTGCTCTGAAAAGGTGGAGAATGGGTTAAAATTGCTTTTTAGTGTGTCAATGAACGTTCGTGTAATATTTGGGTGAACATTTAAGTACTATTACATGTTGGGTAAAAGGGTCCAAGCGTAAGTTCTAGGGTATTGTCCATTAGCTCAAAGATTGGTCAACGAACGCTCGTGGCAGTCCCCAAGCAAATGCTCGTACTTAAGTTAGAAGCGTACGATCGTGTGGTCCCCCATCGAATGTTTGGTCAGAGAGTGGAGTTCTTAGACTTTGGGCTTGGAAACCTCAAGGGGTTGTGCTACTCATAAGGGTTTTAGGTCTTTTTGTTTTAAAACTTTGTTGTATGGAAACATTAACCCTTTTTTGTAGTAAGTCATTAATCTATTTAAAAAGGGTGTTTTGTTGGGGTATTACAATTGCCAGTTCCATTTACAACTACGAACAACATGTTTTATAAGTTGTAAGGACCTTTGAGTATGATCTTCTATGATACCCACACCATCACTCAAATACAATGCATCTTAGGAGTCTCACATGCATATAATTAGATAATACACAATCACGCGTATCGGCCATCCAAGAATAAGTCTATATGTCTTTTGTTCTAATCAAAACATTATCCAAAGAATTGGAGTTTTGGACACCATTCCCAACAAATAATGCAATGTCGCATACATGTATGTACATCATAAGTGGTAAAGTAAATCATAGCTCTACTCCATATAGTATATCCGAACCCTTAACCCTTTTTCAGTAGGGTTTACACATTATCGAAAAAACCTTTAGTAGAACACTAGTACACTAGCAGCCTAACCGAGTTCGACACCAAGTACTAGTGATTCCTTGCTATCATGACTGATAGCCGCTGAATGTTGCACATTCAAGCCCCTTAACTCACATATGTTAATTCATTAGCATCGTTATCTTTTTGATTTTGTGTTGTTTTAGTATTTTCAGGTTCTAAATAAAGATGCAAGAAATTCCATTGATTTTGGGTTTAAAACATGACATTTTGAGACGCTGAAGCCAATGGGCTCAAGCTCACCAATAGATCGACTGCTCGAGCACACAAGTGGCCTCGAGAGCAACATAATTGGGCTCGAGTGCATTCGCATAGAAATGTCAGACAATAACACATAACTAAAAAGGAAACAATTTTAGGTCTTCTAATTCAACTAGAAGACGAAAGTATGGTGTTTCTGGAATTCCAAGGGCTCCTAGGGTTTATTTTAATACTCTATAAATATGTCATAAACTCTTCCTACAAAAGATGCCCCTGGGGGGTGGGGGGTGTGGGAGAAATTACACAAAAACATTCTTGGAGTCTTGAAGAGTTGAAAAGAAGATAAACATGACATAAGACCATTCCGACACCACTATGAGCAACTAAATTTGTAATAAAGTATTGATGTAACCATTTCTATATGACCATATGCTGATCAATTGCCCAATCTAACGTGGGATATAAGACAAATTTCCTAATGTAATCTAATTTGATCTAGGGTACATGGTTACTTTCCCAATTTATCATGGGGTATATGACCAATTTGATCTAGGGTACATGGTTAGTTTCCGACTCTAGTTCATGCCCCTTTGTAGGATTATGGGTGTTTGACGGCCTTTTGCCTATTTAACAACACATGCGTATGTTCACTATGTTGTGCAACAACCTCTCTTTCTTTCTCTTTTTGGGGGTTACCTGGGGTCGTGGACCCAACATTTGGGCCTTTTTCTAATTTTCGGCCCACATTATTACGTGCGTATGTTGCGAGTAATCAACTTTTTATTTATTTATTGTTATTATTATTTTTAGATTTGAACCTGACTTGTTGGTTGTAATGAAATTATGTTAGTTTGTAAAGCTGTCATGTAACACCTTTATGATCATGTGTGCTTTCAAAATTTAGGCCACGAGTCATTTTACACCCTAAATGTCTCCTTTTCCACTGACTTTTTGCCTGTACTCAACATTGGAGGAAAAAAAAAACAAAATTGGAGAATATGAAAAACATTTTTAGAAAAATAAAAAAGATTCCGTCAAAACGAACAGAGTTTTTTTTTTTTTTTTTTCTTTGACCCAACATATTTTTTTGCAATACTAATCACCAAAAAAATATTCTATACCAAACAAAATAAAATCTAAGATGAAATAGAATATATTAATCTCTTAACAATGTTGAGTTTAGGAACATTTAAACAAGACCGTGGGTCATCTTTATTAAATTTTCATTAGCATAAGATGGGATGATGTGGATGATAAAACGCATATATATATATAATAAGCGAAAGCCTTGTTAGATAAATGCAAAATAGTAGTGGCAGTTTTTGACGGTTACAAAAAAAGAGCAAGTTAACCTTTTTAATTTCAAACAAGAACATAAAAGACCCTCTCCTCTCGATCCCCTCCTTCTCTGTCTGTCATGTCCTGAGATGGGTGTTTTTCAGTTTTCTCAAAATTTGGCCCATTTTATCTCACCAACCATTTTTCTTGAGAGCAAACATGTTCTTAATAACTTCATACTTGGTTCAACTTGATCGGCAGCAACGCAGGGAAGATGGAAGCACAGCCTTTGTCTATGGAACACCATCCTAATAAGAAAGTTACATTCTTGGACCAAGGTTATTGTCTTTTGTCCATGCAAACAAATGTGCCATCGACGGAAAGTGTGAAAGAAGTCGGTCCGTATACGACCGACTTCTGTAGTTTTTTCAACCGTTCAGATTAGTTTTTCTATTGTAACTTTTTGCAGTATTCTTGGGATTTTGTTTTTTATTTTTATTTTTTATTTTTTAATGGTGGTGTTGTAGGTGGGGATCATGAGATGAAGGAGATGATGGTTGAAGTGCAACTCAACGGTGACGCAGGGAATTTCAGTTTGCTAGAACCTGCAAATGTAGGGCACTCCGGTGGGCTTTATGATAAGCCTCTTTCATGCTTTGGTTGTGGCATTGGCTGGTTCTCGTAAGTTTTCTTTTTCTTTTTCTTTTTTGTTATTCATCATGTTTATCATAAAGTTGGTTCCTTAATTTTCATTCTTGAGCGACATAAACATGAAACAGAGATTTATGTGTCAGATTTGTTTTGGGATTTGCATTTCCGCCACTCTGGTATTACGCTACGGTGCTTTATTTTGGAAATTATTATCTCAAAGACCCGAGGGAACGGCCTGGCCTCGCAGCGTCTGCAATTGCTGTAAGTTTATTTTTACTGACACGTTATTTCAATTATATATCAATCTACTAAATGACATTGTTAAATTTATACTGATTTAATTTTACTTGCTTGCAATAATCTTGCAGGCATTAATTTGCTCCATCATTGTCTTGATTTCCCTGCTTGCCGTTTTCTGTTAGCATAGACAATGCACATCTTGGAAATTTGTCTTTCCTTCTGTCCTGCAAAAATCGACCAAATTCTCAGTGTTGGGCTTCTGAATGATTTTGGACATAATTGTAGCCAGATGAATGACTTTGTAACTCTATTTTCAGAGTGGGATCTATTATTTGCAATCGGATAATATTTTAGTTGGCTGTTTAAGGAAGCCGATTTCAAGTTCGGCAACGGGAGTTTTACTTTTCTAGTTTCCTTTCTTCCAATGCATGTTAAATCTATAACAATCTACTAAAGAACATTACTTTTACTGGAATGAAAGAAGAAGAAACAACTTTTCGGCAATGGGCATAACTTAATGGGAATACATCATGTCATATTCTCTAGCTAAACAACCACAGAAATACAACAAAGAAAAATGCTGGAGGGGGGTGGGGGGGATGCGGGCTGAAATCGAACTTCTATACTATTGAAATAAGCCAAATGTGAAAGGCCCCCTCCCTCCTTTTCTCCAGGAGAAAACAACCAAAGGGAAAATAACACAAAGATAAGTCCGGGTGGGTCCGTGCTATGGATACAACACTCTGGAAAACAATGGTTTCTCACTTGTTCAATTCAGCATAACAATGTAAAACTTCTTCCACTGCTCCTTCAGAACCCATCCTTGTGAGCCTCCCCATCAATGCTCTCCTTTGTGGATGCCATTGCTGTGGCATGTGAGTTCTTATGTTCCTCCAACTGCAGCACAATTTAGAATTTGGTGACTTGAATAAAGGCAGTGATATGGCCATAAAGGGGAATGCATCGCTAAAAAATGAAACAGTTGACAGCAGGAAAGATTGTCATGAGGCCAAGTCATTATGCTCAAATTTTGACTTGTGGGCACCCACCTGTAAGAATAACTATTGAGTTTATGTTGCAAACATCCTTTTTGGCAACAATTTTTGAACATCAGAAGGATAGGAATAGTTTCTTATTGTTATTCATCAATTACACTGGACAATTATAAAAATGCACATCTTTTTTTTTTTTTTTTTTTCCGTAAGGATGTTAAATGCAATCTCCCAAGTTCATCAGTGTCAGAGCAAAAGCAGTTATAAACACACCATATAGTTTCTGATTATCTTGATCTTCATTTTGTGCCTTGGTTAAGTAGGTGGTGGAATAGTGATGAGTCTGAGGAGAACCTAATGTGAAGCATACAGAAGAAAGGTTATCTACCATGATCCACTTTCACCACGTACGGATGTTGTCACTATGAACAAAATTGCAAAGTACCCCAAATCAATTAAGGCATTGTTTACATGAGACGTTATACACTTAAATCACGAAAACATCAAAATTGGGAACCATAAGAAACGTTGTACTAGCTTGTCCGATCTTCAACAGAGCAAAACGAGCAAGATTTCAAGTGATGAAAGTGAGTTCGAGCTGGGGTAGCATTCCAGTCTTAAGCAAAGGCACCCTACCCACTGCCCAGCCATATATCCCACAAACCATTAAAGCTGCTTATGCCTGTAATTGATAAAAGCAGTGTCCACTTCATAACTGCTTTAATCTCAAAAGCATCTAAGCTGGACATTTTCACATCTATCACTCTCAAGGTCCAACTCAAGCCAACTAAGCCTTAGTCCTACCCAATTGGGTATTCCATTGGTAGAACTAAAAAGTAATCTTTCTTGCTAAAACTGAGTGAAGGAATGCCTCATACTTGATCAAATTAGTAAGTACTTTAGCAATGCTTATAAAAGACCATCATCAAAAAAAAAAAAAAAATAATGGAAACTGTACTTATAAATAGTAGTCATGAAAGTAATCAAGGGTTTAGACATAAATATCAATCAACACACATAAACATTGCTTATAGAATCGGAGGCTAGAGACTAATAATTCTTTTTACATGTGAAAACAAACACATGAAAAACATTCCAAATGTTTCCTTTTCCTAAGGAGTTGAAGAAAAAAATCATCATCGTTTAAATAAAGATCTTTAACTAAATGATGTTTGCTTGAGATCTCTACGTAATTTCTCTTCTATTGTATATTAGTACTTTCCATTTCAAATGCCAAAATACCAAAGGCCAGGTAAGTGGCAGATATAACTCCATATCAAACAAGAAACTCTCAGTGCATCTGAACATGTCAGACAAGTCTTGTATGTGTAAAAATCTAGAGGATTAATTGAATTCCAACAACATAGTTTACATATCAATGACAGTAGTCAGACACATAGTGGCAGGAGAAAAATCGGTCCTTTACCTCCACAGAGAGCATAATCATAAAGAAACATTAATATAATATATTTTACAGAGACTACCATTTCAGACCTGGTTGCCAGCATAATTTTATCATTTTGTGTTAAGGTGGGTACTGGCATTTAGGAATGATTTATGAATGTTGTTTCATCATAAAAATTGAGGCACTTTGATCAATTCAAATAGAGGTGATGTAATCACCTAAATCTACAGCAAACTTGAAAAGCAGGGAGCTTGAAATCCAAAAGATTTTTCTTAAGAAATGAGATGTCTCCTAGCATCAAAAACCCTTCGCTAAATTTGTGTTATTTAGCTTAGAAACTTGCTGAAGTAAGAGATCAATAAGGAGGATGAATTTCCTCACCACGTCCATATAAAGCTTTCACTAAATTTGCCATTTGACCTATTCATACCACTCAACCTATATGTGCACATATGCAACAAGGAATAAATAAAACCAATAAATCATATCAATTGATGATGATCTATGAGCTAGCAATATTGTATTAAAAGTCTATATTGTGGAACTTTGGCAGTGCCCCTTGGATCTTTGATGAATTTACTACTAAAAGAAAATTCTGTTTAGTGAAACTCTGATCACAGACAAAATGATCCACATTTGCACTGCAACCTATCCCTCAAATTATATGATTTTGTACTTTTTTTTTTTGATAAGTTGAAAGTAAATTAAGAAAGCATTTGGTAAGAAAATTGTACTTTCATTTAACAAATAGCACTTTTGATGATGGTGCCACCATAAACTCATCAATGTAGTTATTAATCTTTACACTCAAATTTCTGATCAACATTTTCTTTTTTGATAAGTAACTTCCTCCGAAGGTAAGTGAGCCAGCAAAGGCCTTCCTCTAAAGCCCCCACAGGCTGAGCATATGGCCCAAATTGAAAACCTTCTGATCAACATTTTCTTAACTGCTTTATTCATCTGCACTCATTTTAGTTATTTTCACATTGTTTTATCACCTATTGACAAGTGCATATTTGAGATCCAAAAATGAGGAAATAATCCGATATTATTAGCCACTATTTGTAGAAAGTACAAAAATGCTGGCATATTTCAAAATCATAAACGCACCTCTTTGCAGGTTTCCTGGTGTTCTGCTACAAGCTCGTCATATTTTATTTGCAAATTTGACATTTCAGCTTGTAGCTTTTCATATTCTGAAGCAGATGGACCACCTAATTTTTGTTGGATGAATCTGCCAAAAGAAATAAGGAAGATATCGTATCTGAAAACTTCTAAGCACATGCAGTCACATGCACAAGCATAAGCATTGGCATGGTAACTCTTTTTATGATGTATATGGCATTGATGTATTTTATCCAAACAAGCAAACATAGAATGATGACTTCTCAAATAAACTGAACTCGGTATAGAAATGCTATATATTTGTCAAGTCAAATTCTTAACTATCTTCATTATACTAGAAAGTTAATCTACGTTTTTCATTATTATAAGTAGATTATTACTTATAATAATGAATGAACCTTTTTTATGGGTCTTGTTTATAACTGCCCTAAGGGCATTGTTTAAGAAACATTTTACTTTTGAACAGCATCACATTTAGCAAGAAAAAAATATAATTGCTCTTGTATACTCACGGAAGATCTGATGTTTTCCCCTTAATAGTGAATAAAAAGTTGACTTTCTTTTGAAAAAGGGGCAGGTAGATTAGATGCTGAAATAAAGCATTTAATGCTTCTTAAACAATGCCCTAAGAGCATTCATTAACAAAACCTTTATTAGAAATGGGTCTTGGGCCTAACTCAACCCAAAAGCTAGCTCAAGAGTTGAGGTTTCCCCTCAACCTTATAAATGACCCATCTCCTTAATACCCAGGCAATGTGGGACTTTCAACACGCCCCCTCACGTGTGGTGGGAGGACATCCAAGCCAACACGTGCAACAATAGGTGACGGTAGGCCACAGCTAATTGGGCTAGGCTCTAATACCATATTAGAAATGGGTCTTGGACCTAACTCAACCCAAAAGCTAGCTCAAGAGTTGAGGTTTCTCCTCAACCTTATAAATGGCCCATCTCCTTAATACCCAGGCAATGTAGGACTTTCAACAACCTTTTCCATTTAATTGGTAAGTGGCACACACCCAGTGGATCTTGAATCGACAATCTCTCTCTACCATGTTCTTATAGTGGAGAAGGTGTCATTCAAGCTATAGCTTATTAGCAATGAAAATGGTTGATCCTTGTTACCAAATGCGCTCATGCGCATCATTACATATCATGGAAAAGATTCATTTACTCTTTGAATACACATGAATAGAAAATAGATTTCAGCTTTAAATCTTCTTAATCATGCAATCCTTTAACACAACTTTACTATTTCGTAGGAAATCAATCAATTTGGACAACCAAACACTCCAAAAGACGAATTTGTAAATGAAATAATTATGAATAGCTTTATGTTTGCAATTTAAGGACAAACATGTTAAAGTAATGGTTAAGTGATTAAATTTACCTCTTTCTATAAGCTTAAGCTTTTGGGATAATTGGTAGTTTAACATAGTATCAGAACCAAAGGTCCAGGGATCGAACCTTGACTCCATCAATTCACCTCCATTTAAATTAAATATTCCATGTGTTAGGCATCACCTATTAAGAAGGGAGTTTGAGCCCACATTTGAGGGGAAGTGTTTTTTTTTTTTTTTTGACATGTCCACTTTTTTTGATATGTCCAATGGGGAGATTCGAGCTAGTGACCTCCATTTTAAGTAATGTTTAAGTAATTAAATTTACCTCTTCCTATAAGCTAAAGCTTCTGGGATAATTAGTAGTTTAACAAAACAAACGGGCCCTCAAACATTGCCTAGTTTCTTGAAAATGTCTATCAAACATTATATTATCCTCCTATTTACTTAAGAGACAGATCAAGCATTTACCGTGCAATGAGAAATTTTCTGTCTTAGCGTGTATATCAAAATTCATTCTCATTGAAATGTCACCTAAAAAACTAAAAATAGGATTTGAACAAAAATGTCAATTTTTATAAAGCAATTATTCATAGTTATCATTAGATTGCATGATGCAATAAGATCCGAAGATCTTTCCTACATTTTCTTAGCTTTTAAAGTAAATCCATGTAATGCTAGCCATATGGTTTACTCTGGAAACCACTGCACCCAACACTTTGAAATGGATTAAATTCTTTGAAGAAATCAAAAAATTCGTTAAAGTGATGGGCACTTTTTTCATCCATTCAACTAAATCAGACAGACCCATCTTCTTTTCTGCCTCTCCTGCTATTCATATTTTAGTGATCCCAACACAGCTATAGAAGAAGAAATTTCCATAACCAGTTCATGCCCAAACCACATATATTTGAAATCAGATCAATTGGTTTCAACAAACACATTTGCTTCAAAAAATAAAAGAAATGAACTTACTCAAGGGCAGAAGAAGGTTTGTCATTCTGCTCATACAATGCAACCAGAACTGGAAAAGAAAAAAATGCGCAAAGAAAAAACAGATAAAGATTAAATACTTACCAATTAGCAAACAAAACAAAAGCAGACAAAAAGTAAATACACAACTCAACTAAAAAATCATATGAAAGTACGTATTTTGAAGAGACAAGAAAGAGACCTTTTGTGAGAGCATCAAGAACCCCACTTGACTCCAAGTATTTCCTAAATGCCTCCTTCTTTGCCTCTTTTTCCTATATATACACACAAATATAATGTGAATCTTGGGAATATAAATGCACAACAGTTATATATTCACTTTCATACCTCTTTGTATTGCATCATGATCTTCTTCTTCCACTTCTTCAGCCCTCGAACACTGACGTGAATCTCTTCTTTGGGTATTTTTTATTTTTGGGTCAAATCTTCTTATATGTGATTTTAGGTGCACCTTTTGTTTCGCAAGGTACAGTGGACCTACCTGAGGAAGACGAACTACTTTCTTTTACTTTATATTTGGTAGAGAGATGCAGGAGAGCGGGGTTCTTGATGCTCACTTTTTTCGCTTTTTATATAGTATTATTTATTTTTTATTATTATTTGTTGTCAATTGTTGAGGAAAGAAAAATACCAAAGAGAGTTTTTTTTTTTGACATGTCCGCACAAGTGGTCCCAGCCGATTGAGCTACGTCTTGGAAACAAGAGAGTTAATTTGAATAGAAATTTGCTAGTTCAAACTAATCTAATAAAGTGACATATGTCACGTAGCTATTAAAAAAATATGTAAGAAACACTTGTTATTTTAAGTGACATGTGTTGTATAGATATTAAAAAAATATGTGAGAAACACATATTATTGTACATGCTAAAAGACACATGTCAGTTTATTAAATTAGTTTGTATAAATTATCTACAAATCCGTTTATAGCAAATTTTCATTTTGCTTTTAACTCACTTGATGTTTCTCTCCCCCTAAACAAATTTGGTATGGACCCAAGGATAGAATATATATATATATATTATCAAAGTTATAATATATTTTTATCAGTGATATTTATGATGCATTTGACATTGCGATTTTGTAGATAAAAAGTGAATCATTTGGAATTATATTTTTTTTAAAAAAAATTGCAATTTGAAAACCTAAAAAATATGCATTTTCAAATTGTAGGCAATGAAATGCTTTTTTGAAAACCCACAATTTTAAATGTTAAATTACGATTTTAAAGGTCAGACTGCGACTTTGTCAAACGCTTAATTACGTTTTTAAATCGCTATTTTAAAACCGTACTTTTGAAATCGCACACCCAAATAAACCATTAGATGATTAAATCAGTCAAGGTTAAGTGGCCAAGTTGATGAACTCATTACCACTTGAAAAAAGTGAAAATGAAGGAAAAGAAAGATAAATCCAAAGATGTATGGCCTTAATAAGTCTTTCCATTTTTTGTAATTATCTAATAATTGATGTGCTTGTGGGGCATGCAATCATGAACTTACAAAGAGAGCATCTTCTTTCACAAACAAATGTGAAATGTGTTTACTTCGAGTAGAGACACAAAGAAACCCCCAAGGCTTCCATTGATAGCTTTGGATAGCTAGGAAATATGTCGCAGAGAGACTCACAGGTCATGACATGCAAAGGTATGCCAAATTCAAGGGTGAATTGAGAATGCCACATCAATTGAACATGAGAAAATGCAAAATATTATTTCTCTAGTTAAAACAACTATTTTAAATCATTAACCCCTCTCTCTTTCTTTCTCTCATTTTTTGCCGTCGGTGGGTGGCGGCCGGCAGCGGCGGTGTGTTGGGGAATTGGGGAAGCAGTGAAGGTGGAAGAGATACAAGTAGATCCACCAAAATCAACTGAAGTTCGTATCAAAATCCTCTATGCTAGTTTGTGTCATACGGACATCTTATGCAGCAAAGGGTTCCCAATTGTTAGTATATCTTTCTTCTTTGCTGGATTTTGTGCATGTCCATATGCTTGAGTATGTTTTGATATTGTTGCTTGTTGTTCTCCAGCCTGTTTTCCCTCGAGTTCTAGGTCATGAAGGTGTTGGGTGAGCCATCCTTTTAAGTTTCTGACCAATAATTATGCATGATAGATAAACTTGTTGAAGAAAAGGATTTTCATATTTTACTTTTTTCTTTTTTTCTTTTTTCCTCTAAATAATCACTTATTTTAAAGTTTAAGTTAGTAAAAAAAGTGAATTCAATCATTTAATTAGGGCATGTTTGGGTTTGCAATTTAAAATCACAATCAAGCATTTGGCAAATTCGCACTTTTGACTTTAAATGCCTTCGATTTGAAAATGCAGATTTTTCTATATTTCAATAATGATTATTTAAAAAGGCACTCCCAAACGATGCATTTTATGTAATTTGGTTTAAAACCGCACTTTTAGTCTGCAAATCACAGTGCCAAACGTGCTCTTTAGCACTTTTCTCATCACGAAATAGATGGTCAAGTATAGAGTTAAAGTTCAAACTAGAACCCCATAACTAATACCATGTTAAAAGCTTAAACTGATAAAATAAAAAAATAAAAAATAGTAAATTTATTGTTGTAAAAAATGTTAACCAGAGACACTAAATATTGAAATGGAGTACTTCTATATGAAGTAAATTATGCAATTGCAGTGTGGTAGAGAGTGTGGGTGAGGAAGTAAGAGGTCTAAAAGGAGGAGATCTTGTAATTCCAACCTTCATTGGTGAGTGCCAAGAGTGTGAGAATTGCTTGTCAGGAAAGACCAACTTGTGCCTCAAACACCCTGTGCCCTTCAGTGGCCTGATGCCTGATAACACTTCAAGAATGTCTATCAAGGGCCAGAGGCTGTACCATGCTTTTAGTTGCTCGACATGGTCTGAGTACACGGTTGTTGACGCTGATTACGTTTTGAAGCTCGAGCCAGGTCGTTAAATTACTGCTTATTTCAAAAGTTTAAACGGGTAAAAAATGATTAGTTTAGTTTAATTTATATTCTAACACGCACAGGTATTACTCTTCCACATGCTAGCTTCATCTCATGTGGATTTTCTACTGGATTTGGGGGTGCATGGAAGGAAGCTGAGGTTGAAAAAGGATCTACTGTGGCTGTTTTTGGTCTTGGTGCTGTTGGATTAGGGGTATGTATGCCTTTCCCTTTTGTTTTGTAGCAGGATACAAAGAACATGTGTTGATGCAGGATGAAAAATAAATAATTGGGTCTTTTAGTTTATTTATTTATTTATTTATTTATTTTTATTAATTAATTAAGTTTTTAGTATTTAATTTTATACTTAAGAGTTAGTGTTATTTTGTAATCCAATAATGAGTTTGGCACAAAATCAGTCAAATTAAGGTCATTTTGTATTCCAATGGAGATAGATTAAAATTGATGAAAATACATATTTTATTCTTTGAAAGTTGTGATTAATCTTCTCATGGTGAAATACCATTTACTTGGAATGATACCAGATTCTTCTGTTTGGTGAGACGCCAATAGTTTATCTTTCTAGTTCTTGATTCATGTTGCGTCACGTGTCCAAATCCCAAAAGGTTCAATTCTAAAAGGAGTTACAGATAAATAAATACTTTAATTGCAATGACCAAAGAGATAAATAGTTCACCCTATCAAACTAGGGTAAAAATTAAAATTGTGATTCAAAATCTCTTCTTTCTTTTTTTTTTTTTGGTTTTTTTGTTTTTTTTTTTTTGTTTTTTGGTTTTTTTTTTTTGTAAATTGCAGGTCCTAGAGGGGGCTAGAATGCAAGGGGCAGCCAAGATAATTGGCATTGACAAAAATGAGAGGAAAAGAATAAAGGGACAAGCTTTTGGAATGACTGACTTTATAAACCCTAACGAATATGATAAATCTATTTCTGAGCTGGTCAAAGAGTTAACTAGTGGAATGGGCGTGGATTATTGCTTTGAGTGCACCGGAGTCGCACCCTTGGTCAATGAAGCTCTCCTCGCAACAAAAATGGTATGCCTACTAATTAATTCAAATATTCAAGAGTATTTATTTGAAAAATATTTGTGGTGTTATAGTATTTATTTTACGAACTATTATTTGTTCTTTCTCTTGTCTTTTTTTTACATACAATTTTTTTTTTTATTAAAAAAAATCAATTATTAGATCTGTAAGACTTATACCTTCACCTATATAAATCGTACAGTTTTAATAGCTGATTTTTTTAAAAGTTGTATGAGAGATGGGGAAGGAGATGGACGTTTTAGGCTTTCTCTTTACTATAACTTCGTTATAAACTCGAGTGAGTGCTACATGGATGAAATAATTAAACAACAAAATTTGACTAGTAAAATTTTTAATTTTTAATTTATTTGTTTTTAACCTTTGGTGATGGTGGTGATAAGGGAAAGGGACAAACAATAATAATCGGCGAAGGAAATCATGCAACGGTGGAGATCAATTTCATTCGCCTCGTGTTTGGCGGAAATTTGAAGGGGTCCATTTTTGGAGGGATCAAAGTCAAAACTGACCTTCCTATTATAATCGAAAAATGCAAAAATAAGGTGACTTCTTATTCAAAAAAAAAAAAAAAAAGCCCTTCTATTAATTGCTATTTTTTATTTCCTTCCCTTATATTGATTTTTTTTTTTTTTTTTTGAAAAAAAGAGAAGTAGTTGAAGTTCCAAATTATATTGTGTATAATGCTTTATGCATGTATTATGTTCCACAGGAAATCCATCTTGATGAACTTATGACCCATGAAGTTTCATTGGAAGATATACATAAAGCATTTGAGCTTTTGGATCAACCTGATTGTGTGAAGGTTCTTATCAAGCTTTGAGATCTTGGTAATAACAAGAGTGTTTGAAAATCCGCCCCTCGTCAAGTGAAAACGCTACTTGGCTTGTTGTCGTATGCTATATATAAAAGCAGAAGCCTTCAAGTGAATAGCTTAGAATTGTAATAAGCAGCCGTCTAAAATGCTGACAAGTGTCATTTAAGTTAAACACTGTAAATATGCTCAAGTGAATCGTGCGTTTATGGTAATATCCGACGATGTATTAATGGCAGGAAGCATATATATAAGCACTAATCTATATCAATGTATTGTAGATGAGAAGCTAGATGCAATTGCCTTGGAGGAAAATGTTTGAATCTGCTTCTTGGCATCTGAAACAGAAAAAGCACTTGTCAAAGTAAAAAGAACATAAAGAGGCATATTGAATCTAGAAAGTGAAAGAAAAAAATGTTGACACATTATCCCACAGTAAGTAACCATGTAAAATGTAAAGGATATATGAAAGGAATTTGTTCCCTTAATACATTACTATAAAGATAAAAGAGATGAAGGACGAATCTCTTTCTAAACAGGAGGCTGAATCATTTGAAATGATGGCAGAGCATTATCACAGTAACACATAACATGGCATTCCAGACCAAGATGAATATAGCTTCTTCTTCTTCTCTCTCTCCCCCCCCCCCTTTTTTTTTTTCTAATCAATATAGCTTGGAAGGCTGATAACCTTCCTTGGTGTTAATGCAAGGATCATCCTTAGTGGCTCTTGACCAACGGGTCCTAACCACCCCTCTCCTGGCCGTCTTCCAGAGTGGAGCTCCGCTTGCAAAATAGAAAGGGGTGGTTAGGAGGCCGTTGGTGCAAAGCTACTGTGGATGATCTTTGCATCAACACTAAGTATTGGAGAATAGTAGGGTGGTTTTTTTTTTTTTTTTTTTTTTTTTTTAATGAATGAGAATTTTATAAAAGAAAAACACCCTCCAGCAAAACCACTAGCTATTGCTACACACAGCAGCATAAAACCAATCCAAATCCAAACTAATCAAAAGGTAAACAAATCAACTAAACAACAACACCCTAGAATGAACTACTTACATATCAACAATTAACAAAACCGTATTCTATACAACTCAAGAACATCTTTCTGCAGCAACTCATCTATTCTGCAGCAAAGTATTTTATTTGGTAGCTCCCAACTGCAGCAGAGTTCTAAGTTTCCCTTTGTCCTTTTAAATCAACCTTTTTCCTTAATCCGAGCTCTAACCTCTCAAGTGATGTTCTGCGCAATTTTCTCTTCTGATTTAAGCTGATTACCATGTTTTTAATTATTCCTCTGCCTCCATATGTTGTACAATGTCGCACTCCAGCTCAACTTACACAAAGCAGCTTTCAACTTCCTGCTTGAGTCTAATCTTTTAATTACCAATGCAATTATCTTAGTTTATTTAAGCAATTAATCAGCTCATGATCTTTATCTATGAACCTAAAAAGTTGACAACCCAAGTATATGTTTGCTTTGTATGTGAAAAGTAGTTGCAAAAATTTCTATCATCATTTAGACACAAAATCATAAAAGTAGATAAGTGCATTGACTTGTGAATCAACAATGCATGATAATTGTTTTTAGTTATCATTTATTGGTTTGGAACATTTGATGATACTGGTAAACAACCACTTTCTTTATAGTGAATCCTCGTGTTCTGATCATGATAATTTGATAAGTTAATTTCATATTTGTTACTAATGTTGTTATCATTAAAAATTCCAAAAAATCCTAAAAAACTATCCAATCAAAACACCACATAACAAGAATGATAGAAAGAGGTGAAGCAAGATTTTCATAATGCCATTGATAGGAAGACATAGGAATAAATGCAAATAATATATGTACAAGCAAGAGTTTCAACCCTAATCAATGTATATTTAAAGAGATTATATAGAAAGAGATTCTCTCTCTCTAACACATGAAAATATGCTGGCTAACTAAGCTAACTATAGCAAGAAAAGACTTTACTCTCTTTTTACTTAGTTTTTGTAAACAATCATATCCCCACCTAAAAGGACTAATCCTCAAGTGAATATTGATTATTGAATTTGCATTGAATACATTCTATAGTCAATTCTTGAAAGGACTCACCACAGACATCACATGGATGGGAATGTTCAGTCTTTTGGACAATAGTAAGAGGATGCTGATGATCTTCATTTAAATAAGTTCTTCCAAACTTAATGGACAGATTCTCCCCCAACAATGCATCGAGGATGAGCAGTGAACTTACATTTTACACAGTAATAGAACCAGTAGTCTGGATCTCGTTCTTCTTCACAAATTAGACAATAATATTCTTCAAAATCATCTTCACATGTAGAGGAGAGCGTTAGGAGATGTGTATCATGTTCATATCTAACTATGAGTGGAAGAGTTGTACATCTAAAACACATGGCGAACTTGCAATTAGTGCACACGAATTTCGCACCATCTTCACCACAAGCACTGCAAGTTTCGAAAGAACTCATAGCAAGGAAGAGAGAGTGTTGGTGAGCTTCATATTTAAGGGTTTCTGGAATCAAACAACACTGAACGTCTAAGTTGTACCATCCACATTCGTCACATTTATAGGTGAAGCCATGGCGAAGACGTCTACAAGCTCGACACCGGAACAATCCATCTGTGTGCGGTGCTCGTGGGAAGAGTGTTAGTGGATGTTGGTGAAATAACCCTCGCTTAATCATTGAGGGGAGTTTAGCACATCTATTATGAAGGAAGAAGTTGCATTTGGTACATCTGTAAAATGTGGCGCTAGAGATTATAAATTGCATACATGCCTCACAACGCTTGTACTCTGTAAGCTCTTCATTGCTGAGGAATAAGTTATGTTGTGGATGGCTGAAATGTTTGATCTCTCCAGGGCCAGCTTTTTCATCCTCTGTTAGATTGATTCCCTCCACCAAATGAACCAAATGAGATTCATAGCCAACAGAATTAGTGGGCACCGACTCAATGGTTGAACTAGAATCTTGGACCCAATATGCACAATTCAAGTGAGTAATGTAACTGCATTCCCGACAAAAGTAAGCTGCATGCTCTGTATTCACCTTTTTATAACATAGTTTACATAATACGTTGTCCTGCTTCTCAACTTGACGAAGAGAATAGGTGCGAATAAGGGAGTGATCATGCGTATAAGTTTTAATGGTGTGTGGAAATCGATCACACTTACGATGAATCAAGACCCGGCAAACGCTACATAAGTAGGCGATACCCTTGCTTTCCTCTGCACAAGCTTCGCAAGTGAACTGCATCTGCTTCCGCATGGGGATGAGTGTATGTTGGCGGCATTCTTCATCACTAAATCGCCAACGGGAAACACATTTGATGTCAACATCAAAATCGCAGGGGAAACATTGGTAGAAGAGGGATCCACCGCAAAATGATCTGCAGACATCGCAACAATTATTCATTGATGGCACTCCAAGAGTAAGGGTGTGCTCTGGGTGCACAGGGTGCTGTATCATGTGGGGTAGCTCAGTGCACGGTTTATGAAGGAGAAAGGTGCATTCAGGTATGGAGCATTTGTAAGCGGGACCAAATACTGGTTCCTCGCATCCCAAGCAAACAACTTCCTCCTTCCCACCATTGTTCAGCTCTTCTATGAACATCAAGTGATGTCTTTCCCTCAAATTATGTTTCACCTCCATCTTTATTGTGTGTGTTGGCCCGATGCACGATTTATGTTGGAGGAAGTTGCATTCCAAGCATTTGTAGGCGGGACATCCCAATACTGGTTCTTTGCACAGCCAACAAACAACATCATTCTGGTCATCGTTTTCCATCTCTTGACAAAAGATCAAGTGATGCCATTGACTACAATCTTGGAACTCCATCTCTTTTCTAATTTTTTATTTTTTATTTTATAGCAACACAACTTTACAAAAGTCTTTTCAATAGACAGACCACCGGAACTCAAATCAGCAATTACACTCCAAAAACCTCAAACTCTCAATACAGAGAGGAAACAATTCAGATCTCCAAAAACAACAAACAATCTAGACAACTAAAATTCACACTAAAAGCGACTAAACAACACTACAGCAATCAAGAAGAGACCAAAAACATCACATATGCACACAAGAACTTACAAAATTTTTGGACCTCCATATATCTCTCTCAGTCTCTTATGCACACAAGCACAAAACCCAGATGTGTGAGAGGATCAAATCCACAGCATGATTTATATACAAACGTTATCAAATTTGCTACGGAGTGGTGCATGCCAGCTTTTTGATCTTCAGGAGGAAAAGTCGAACAAGGTAGTTTGTTTTTCTTTTACACAAGCCAAAATGAGGATATGTATCACGGTCGGCAGGGGAGAGTGGAGACCAGAGAACTGACCTAAACTCAGATTTTATCAGCTGGCAATTGGCAAACTCTGACGCAGTCAAATGCTGCTCAAATGCTGCTCATAATAATTACATATGCAACAGCTCTACGATAGTATGATATAATTAAAAATTGGGGAAAAAGACAAAATATTTCAAAAATTCTGGCAGGTCATGTAATTCTTTGCCTTTGGTGGGAGTAAAGTTATAAATGGTGGTTATGACCAAGGCTTCACACTGCTGTTGATCGGATTGTGGCCGCAGGATGCGTCAAAGGTTTCACAGAAGTCGGAAACACAAAGGTTGATTGTTTTGAGGTGGCATGTCCCTTAGGCAATAAAGATTAAGTGGCACCTTCGAAAGTTTTTCTATAAAGAATCGGCTAAGTTGTTGGCTTTTTATTGGGGTATGGCTCTAGAAATTGTTTATACCCGTAAAGTATTTAACTTTAGATCTTAAAAGAAGTAAATCCTTCGGACCAAGATGTTCACCGCTTGAGCCAAATATGAGCTAAACGCTAAATAATATTTTTAGCTAAAATAATTTTCATTGAATTTAAAAAGAAAAAAAAAAAAACATTTTAGAGAGAAACGAACCAAGCGTAAATAGATGGGACAAGAGAAGTATGAGACATATGAATCTACCAATTGAATGGAGGCAGCGGAGTACTTCTCCAAGGACTTCGAGTGGGAGGAGCTGAAAGCAGAGGTCGAAAACGACTCTTCGTTTCGCTTCCACTTGCTCCCGTTCCAACCTCCAAATCGCCCTTCTCAAACGGCAACAGAAGACGATTCAGCGGCATGGAAGAGATTTCACATCCGTCACTCCTCCGGCAAATTCTTCAAGGTTTCAATCTTCTCTCTCTCTCTCTCTCTCTCTCTCTCTTTTTTTTTTTAAGCACGCTTTGCTATTCAATCAAGATAAATATTGAATATATGGTGCTTTTTTTAATTAATTAATTTTTTGTTTTGTTTTTGCAAATTATCATGAAGTTTAGATTTTGGTTATGATCTTATTTTTAACAAATTGTTGCTTGGAACATCACATTCTAGAACTCAATGTTGCATAGCTTTGATTGGGAAAAGAAAATAAGAAGAAAAGTAAATTGAACCTCACATATAAAGCTCAAATTTTACCCGCGAATGCTTGCTTAGGATTGCAAATAATATAGAAGTTATGACGATTATTCTTTTTGTGATGAAATCATATTAATGTTGATCTTTCAGGAGTTGCTCATCAGTCTTGTTAAATCCTACTTCTAAAGATAACTTATAGAACACGCGTACAAGTCCATTAGGTGGTAATCCGGGAGAACATGCGTCCTTAGGCTTTGGCTCCGTAAATTTCCGGGTGCAAAAGGTTCGGCTTTCCTTACCTAGCATGTGACTTATCTAGCATTTTCCGCCATTGAACTGCTATCTCCTTTGACTCACAAACCATACCTTCCACTCTTTAGCATAGTTTCGGTTCGAATTGACTCTTTAGCCACATGGCTTTACTAGGTTGCTTTGATACTATTTGTAACGACCGAGAGAAAGCGCTAACCACATCTGTGTTTTGACTCTAAAAGGACTAGTCAAGTTGCAATCAAAGCTTCCTATAACCACTTATAAAGCCCAGTTTCATTTTTTAAGGAATCAATGTGAAATTTAGCACTCATGAATATCTTTATAAACCTTTCACTTTATGTGGGACAAACTTTCTGGAGTGTCATAGACTCTCCAAACTAGAGTCCCAAGCAAGGTAACCTCCACATGCATCATTCCATGTCAGTACAAAACTTCAATACTAATTCCCAAATTAAGATTGAGTGCTCTGGCTAATTATTCGTCTAATCCACCACTTTTGGATCTTGAATCCATGGATTATGAAACAGATTAACTTGCTCATCAATTGCATCTTTTTCCCTGACACTTCTTCCTGTTGGTTCGAGGTTTCATGCTCACCTTTTGGTGCCTCAATTTGGGATCTTGTATGATCTCCATGCAGGCTTTGTCTCATCCTTTGCATTTGCAACACCTCTTGGGTCTAAAAACTCTTGGTTTTTGAGCTATCACAGCGAAAAAATATTGATTTTCTGCTCTGATACGAGATTGATATTGGAAAAACCTACAAAACCCATCTGCTTGGTACTGGAGATGCTTAATGATCAAAGAGAGAGCAATAGAGATCAAAATTACAGCGTCAAAGGACTGGTCTTCTAAGCTAAAGAGCCAAGAGAAAGAAATAAAGAATTTCTTTGCTGGACAATGATCAAGATCTCAGTAAGAATCAGTTTAAAGCGCTTAGACTCACATTTATACCATAAAATCTAATTAAATCAAACCCTAGCCCTTGAAATAATAAGACCTCAGTGGTCTGAAGTAAACTAAATAAGGTGCCCTAAAAGACATAAAAATCCCCAAGTATAAAATTGCTACAGTACCATGAACATTCTTGTACTACAGTAAGCAGTGATTTTCTTGTTTCATTGTTTGTGTTTTTATTTTTCTGGTTTGCTGCTCGTGCATTAGTGCATCAATGTTTTGTGAAGGCAAACTGAGAGTCTGCGGCCAAAGAAGAAAGAAGGCTTGTGAAATGCTGGTTGTACACAATCCAGGAAGTTTGAACTTCTGGTTGAAAGAGCATAGATTGTAGTTGTGGAATTTCTCTTCAATATTTACTAATCATTGTTTTTTCTTCCTTTCTTTTTTCTTTTTTCAATATTGAATGATGTTAGGAAGGTAAAGTGGAGTTAAGAAGTCGGGACAACACCAATATTAAGAACATAGCAGTTGCAATGTAAATGCTATTATTTAACAATAAAGAGGCACATCAAGAATAATTTTCCATTTCTAGTTCCTTGTCAGAATCTATGATTAAAAAGTACTACTTATAAACTTATACTTATTTTGTTCATGCTTCTTAACAAATACAAAGTATAGTGACCGTTGGGGTAACAAAAAGAGAACAGTGGCTTTCTTTGCTTGGTCTGTGTTGTTAGATACTTATAAATCTTAGGAAGTCTAACAACATTATTTTATACTGATGTTGTATTTGCTAAGTCTGTAGCAACACAATGGACCATCTATTACTGTATTGCTCCATTTTTTTGAAACTTTAGTTACTTGTTTATCATTGTTTGGAATTATGTGGGTGATGCCTCAGATGGTTGGGAGAATATGTTGACATATTAGAAGATGCATTTTCGTAGGGATTGGAGTCGTGCAATTTGCAATGTCATGCCCTTGTACTTCACTTGGTGCATCTTGAGAGAAAGAAATACTTGTACCATGATGGCACTGAGCTCTCATTGTCTAGGTCGAAGCTTTTGACTCTGTGATTGCTGTATGACTTGATGGTGGCTTCAGCTTGTTCTCTCTTCTTTTTTTTTTTTTTTTTTGACTATGTTTAATTTAGGTCTTAACTTTGTGCATTGCTAGTAAATTTTATTACTTTCTGAAAAGAAAAGAAAAATGAAATAGGATAATGGTTTGTTCTCTTGTCCTGTTCATTGCATGTTTATCTTTGGGTGTCCTATGTTGTCTTCCGTGAGAGAGAGCAGTGTCCTTTGTGGTCTTATGTGACCAAAATATGAGCATGATGAAAAAGTTATGATCAGAAAGATCTTGCTGTTGACGTGTAAGTAATTTAACAGATAATGTAAACAGAATATCTAGCATAGAGATGTTTGATCTCAGAGTAAACTAAAGTGTCAGAATCAATTCAAACAAGTCCCAAGGCTTTCTTGCAATTAAGATATCATCATTATAAATTTAACATAAGGAGACCTAAAGTTCCGAATTATTCCTATTTAAAGCATGTATTTTGGTTAACAGGGTAGCGGTAGAGATTAAAAGGATAGGTCTTTCTTGCAGAGGTCCTTATTGAAAGGCTTATTTTTTTCTAATCCAGTGCTGCATAGATTATTAACTAACAGCAATATAAGGTTTTTATTTATTTTTTCACCATATACAATTATAATGTGTTTGATTTTAGATAATCTGATAATATAAAAACTTAATTTAATTGGGTTTTAATTTTATGTAGATTATGGACCTGTCTCTTGTGTCTTACCCTTTTTGTTAATTTTTAAGTTTTGACCTTTCATTACGCATGCAGTACATTTTAACTTTATATATGTAAGATTTTTGTTTGGTTGTCTTTTGTCTTACTTTCTCACTTTGGATGTAGGAGAGACGGTACTTACTGAAGGAATTCCCAGAACTAGTCTCCCGTGGAGAATGTTCTAAGGTTTTGGAGGTGGGATGTGGCAATGGCAGTACTGCTCTCCCAATTTTGCGGTAACCTCAAGATGGCCTCAAATTGAATGCACTGTACATCAATGTTTTTCTTAAATTATGCATAATTATAGAGAACTGCCTAATCTATTCAGTTAATTATTCTGAATTAGAGTTTCATTATAGTAGCTCCTGCTTTTGAAACAGTATATTGAAATGAACCCAAGAGACTGTTCCTACAACCCTTGATGGAATTTCAGGTTTAGAAAAAGTTTGAACCTAGATTGAAATTGAGGTAGAAATTAAATCACTGCAAAGCAGAAAGAGGAAAATGATTTTAAAAAAGTTGTACCCTTTGTGATGGTAACTTATGATTTTATTTATAATTGTTATAACATTTTGATCTTAAACAGTAATGTCCTACTTTTAGTGTAATTTATTACAAATGATGGGAATAGCAGAGTGAAGTAACAAAATAGAGAAGCTGCAACTGTTATTTAGTTTTATTGAAATGGACT
Organism: Corylus avellana; assembly: GCF_901000735.1. Taxonomy (NCBI): domain Eukaryota; kingdom Viridiplantae; phylum Streptophyta; class Magnoliopsida; order Fagales; family Betulaceae; genus Corylus; species Corylus avellana. The sequence continues at coordinate 9,113,364 of NC_081542.1, read as the reverse complement.
AGCACAGCTAGATCAAATTTTGAGTTATAGTAGTTAGTCTTGTCGTATGCATTACTAGCCTGCCTTGGTCAACTCGATGTTGTAGATATGTCGATAGATGGGGTTAAAGTGTGGATACTGCAGAAAAGCCTGATATTCATTCACTATACTAGAGGATGAAAATTTGATTGACGATAAACTCTGAATTTAATAGAATCAGAGCACAACCTAACTTTTACCACAAAAGAACGTGAGCAATCTTTTGGAAATTTTCAATTTTCAAGCTTTTACTTATCAAAAAAAAAAAAAAAAAAAAAAAAAACTTTTGGAATTGAAAAAGAAGCACTGAATAATGTAAGGCTCTCTTTGGGTCGAATTTTTTCCTTTGATTTTGAATAGCAGTTTTTTTTTTTCTTGATAAGTAAATAGCAGTTTCTTTTATAGTTATACTATTTAGATATTTTTGTGGGATAAAGTACTTATCAAAAATTTTTGTGGGATAAAGTAAAAATAATATAAGCAAAAATATGCTTTGTAAGTCTGTCACTGATTGAGCTGAAATGTTCAAGATAGAAATATACAAACCCTCCTAAGATCAAGATGCAAAACTTCGCCTGTTTTTCTTTTGATCCTCTTGGTAGCATAATTTTTTATTTTTTATTTTTAAATGCTTAAAAGCAACATTTTTCGTTTGACTTATCAAAAAAAATTCGTTTTCAGTACATAGCCAAACAATACTTTTTTTATTTTTATGTGTTTTTACATTGTAACAAACAGCTTTATATGTACAAGAAATCCCTTCTAGTTTTTTATTAGAAAGTTTATCTAGCATCACAAGTACCGAGAGATTTTAAATTTTGTCGTGGTGATTAGGGAGGACTATGGAACATATTCAGAAAACTGGCAGTAAGTCACACTTTTAAATGCATCAATTATTAGAAATATTTTTAGGTCTCTTTATGGAATTCTTTATCACCATATGGCTTGAGTTTTTAACAAAATTGCCAGTTTTGTTGAAACAGGCAAGCACAAGGTGCAAATTAGTCATATCACATAATGAATTTGCATTAAATTTTGTTGATTGGAAAAATGAAAATAAATATCATAAATTTAATCAAGTTATAGATCTTTGTCGTAGGCTCCAGATCATGCTGCTAGCCTTCTACCTGATTCCTGACAGACTTCAATTTCCTGTGTAGTGGCAATGAACACATCATTGTTTATGCATGCGATTGTAGCAGTGAGACTCTGGAGAGGGCTGAAGGGATTATAGATGCCGCTACTTCTGCATCTGTTAGACATCGTTTCCATACATTCTATTGTGATTTTTCAATAGTTGGTTTTCCAAAGTGGTTGGCCTGCCATACCTGCCAGGAAGTTTTTCTGCAAAAACAGCAAAGTTTCTTGTCAGGTTTTGAGCTTCACCTGTTCCCTTGCTGTGCACTGTTGTTGGCCACCTATGTGAAATGTACTCAAGATTTCTTTTTTTCTTTTCCAGATGTGAAAGAAAGTAATGGAAGTTATTTTAATGATTCGTGTCCACCGGAAGAAAGTGGCTGTTGCATTGGTGGTGTGGATTTTGTTACCTTGGTATTCATTTTTATTCCCCAAAACCATTTTGAGTTCACATTGCTATGGGACCTCTGGATGTACCTTGAGAATGTAGAAAGATAAATTAGGGGCCCCGTATCTTACACACACATAGGGAGAGATAACTCTGTTTAAGTGAGTTAAGTTGATTTTTCTCACGTGAATGATCATTCATTTAAAAATTGCAATATAGCTTCTTCATATTTTCATTTGATGTTTGTGATGATGTCATTGCATATCCCTACCAAACAGAAATATGTCCGTGGCTTACTGGTAGTACTTACCACTCATGCTGTTTGAATTTTTTTTTTAAGTGAAAACCTTTGTGTTGGTATCCTGTCTTTTCTTAGTGCTCTTGTTATGTTTGATATTGCAATACATGGAATCTGGATTTTGCCTCAAGTTCTCTAAGTTTCTTACTATTTTGGATCTTTAAGTCCCCTTCTCAAATTCATCTGATTGGTTCTTATTTCCATTCATGATGTATTGTTTGATTGTAAGTACAACTCATGCACCCTCACAGTATTGAACGTCTGATCTCAACCTACAACTCTTATTTATTCAGGGTGGGGGATATGCTATTTGGTGTTAGGACCATTGGCAACCAGGTGAGACATTGTTGTCTACTGTCCAGTGATTGCATGCATCAAATAGTATAAATGATCCCATATTTTTATTACACATTTCAACAGTTGTAGAGAGAGAGAGAGAGAGAGAGAGAGAGAGAGAGAGGGGTCGCTCCCATTGTATATAGCATGTTGTTGTCCCAATTTAGGCATCTCCTGAATATTGCATGTTGGTGGCAGATAATAAAATTGTTTTATATATGAAAATGAAAAACATTTTGACTTCTGGTACATACAATTTACAAGCCAAAAAATGTTCCAACGAGTCAAGTCTCAAGGTCAAATCTTTTGAACAATATTATAATTAACGTACACATGCATAGAGCTTTATATCAGTACCACAGTCGTTAGAGGGAAATGATATTTTGAGTGCATGTAGGAATATCCTGTTGCTAAAGCTAATGAGCTTAGCTCAAATGGTGCCTCCTCCTTCTATAAGAATAGGTTGGAGGGTGTGGTCGTGGATTCAAGACTTATTTGGGTGCGCATGTAACTTGTCAATGAAAGGCAAAAAGAATAACCTCATTGCGAAATTCAAAAGAAAAAGAAAAGAAAAAAACTATGGCTAATGTAGAAAACAGAATACCAAGTTTTGTGTTCATGTATTACAAGTTGGTAACCTATGATGATATTCAATGTTATATAAATATGTTGGGGAAGTCATCACCTGTGTCTTGCTGTTCTCAGTGTTCTGCATGGCTTTCATGGTCCACCGTCTTTGTTATCGTGATTGAGACTCCTAACTTGCCTGCTGATGGAGATTAATGTACTGTGCACTATGAAATGGTGCAAGGCATTGCTTCCAACATTTATTTTTTCTAATTTGAAGGTAGTTGTCATCATGTTTTCTTTTGATTATTCATTAAAGTATGTTGCAATTTTTTTCTTGAGTCTCGTGCGTCAATGGACTTATTCAGGAATTAATTTTGTGATATCTCGATAATCATCCTTAGTCACAAAGTTCATGCAGAACATGCTTCTTGCGTATGGTTCTATGTTAATACTTGCTTTGTTCCTCGATTAAGAGTCTTCAATCCTGCTTGAACCTTTCTCGCTAATCAACACTACCCTGAACATCTGCATAGAGCATGGTCTACTTTTACTCTGATTCCATGAAAAAAGTATCTTCATTTTGATATCTGAGTTTTTATTGTGGAATATGTCAGATATTTACTCTATCAGCTGTACCATTCCAGAGGATGCCAACATCCATCAAGGAGTGCTTTTCCGTTTTAAAGCCAGGAGGCATGCTCTTATTCAGGGATTATGGTAAATAGTTTTTTAAGTTAGTAGAAGTTTTTTGATCTTTTGTCCTTACACTTGCTGACACCGGTTAAGCTGAAGAATTCAGGTCTATATGATATGACTATGCTTCGATTTGAGTCTGATCAAAGAGTAGGGTTCAGGGAATACATGCGATCGGATGGAACCCGTTCTTATTTCTTCTGTTTAGATACCATAAGAGATCTCTTTGCAGGTGCCGGCTTCATTGAGGTATACTCTTAATTTTGGGTTGATTGGTGCTGATTGACAATCTTCAACAATTAAATTTTATACTTTCCTCCCCCCCCTCTTTGGTGTTTCAATCTCTAAATAATTTCTACTATTTGGAGATTGAAACTCCAGACTAGTGCTTATTTTGAACTTCTTATGTACCCATGCAGCTTGAGCTTGAATATTGTTGTGTTAAATCTGTGAATCGCCGAAATCAGAAGAGCATGCGGAGAGTATGGGTTCATGGGAAGTTTCAGAAGCCCATGTGAAGTGATTTGTCAGAGATACCTCTGTTGTTGAGGTACCATTTGAAGAGTTGATGAATTTTTCTTACCCTACGGTTTAGGGCTGCAATCGAGTAGAGTCGAGCTGAGTATTGTTCAAGCTCTGTTTATTTAATTTTATTTTGAACAAGAGTTGAACTCAAGCTAGATAATTTGTTCAAGCATGACTCATTTATTTTTCGAGCAAATTCGAGCTTGTTCACGAACTTCTTAGTCAACTTATTCATTTCTTCTATAAAGTAAATATCAGGATTGTTTTTTTTTTTTTTTTTTTGTAAATTCATACTAATTATTAGTTAATTAACTATTGTTGAGATTTTATCATTTGAGTTAATTAAACAAATTAACTTGAATCTTGAATAATTCAATCTCAAGTTTATATGTATGTATATCAATTTCATTATGCATGAATGACCACATACATATTTATATCAAGACTCATAATAACAATTCAAGCTATATTTATTATATTAAGAAGAGAATTCTATCTTTACTTAAGCTGTTTTAATTATGAAATTAAAGTAACACAACAAAAAATAATAAACTTCTATGCTGGGTCATGTGTGGAGTCTTTTTGCTTGGTCAGGTTCTATTTGGGTAGCTTGGATAAAAACTAACTTCTTGAAAGGTAGGAGCTTTTGGAGTGTTGGTGTTACTCAAAATTGTTCTTGGATTTGGAGGAAAATCCTCAAGTTAAGGAATATTGCTAAAAGTTTCCTTAAATTTGAGGTTGGGAATGGGGAAAGTATTCATATGTGATAAGTTTGGGTATAGAGTTGTCTATGATACTCAAAGTAGGTTGGCGGCCAAATTATCTACTGTTTTGAAAAATGGGGATTGGTATTGGAGGCCAGTCAGATCTGAAGCTTTGGTGGATATTCAAGCTAGACTATCGAAGGTTAATAAGGGCCGTTATGATAAACCGGTTTGGATAGGTTCCAAGAAGGGTGTTTATGTGAGTCTAGATACTTGGGGGATTCTTAGAGAGATTCGTAGGCAGGTTGATTGGTGGAAGTTGATTTGGTTTCCTTATGCTATTTGTAGGCAGGGTTTTATTTTATGGTTAGTCTTGAAAAATAGACTTACAATTAGTGAAAGAATGGCTAAATGGGGTTATAAGGGTGATGTCTAATGCCTGGCGTGAACCATGTTTTTATTTTTTGTGCTATAAAACTTGTTATTCATCCTTAAAAATAATAATAATAATAAAAATGAAGTTATACGAATTTATAGGAGTATAGTTTGTTTAGTAATCGAGCTTAATTTTATGTTTACAATTGGCTCATTTATTAAATAAAACGAATTGGAGTTGAGTTTATATGAAGGAATATCGAGGACTTGTTTATTTTTAGCGCCATCTGTTTTGTCGAGATACCATTTGAAGATACAAGGAATTTTTCTTACACTACGGTTTGATGAAAAACTGTTCTTTTGTATTTATAAAATGCTGCGCAATTGTTTTTATAAAATTTCCAAATGATAATATTTGGTCTGCATGCTGTTTGTCTCATGTTGAATAGGGAGCTTGTGTCCCTTGCATCCTTTTCTTTTATTCTAATTGCTATAATTAAAGATTAGAGAAAGTATTTGAAGGGGTCGAATCTTTGTCAACTTGTCATGAACTGACCTCAATTGCAACATGCGATTGGAGATGTTACTTACTGAACCTCTAATCTTGTCATAAAGATTAGAGAAAGTATTTGAAGGGGTCCAATCTTTGTCAACTTGTCATAAACTGACCTCAATTGCAACATGTGATTGGAGATGTTACTTACTGAACCTCTAATCTTGTCATAAAGATTAGAGAAAGTATTTGAAGGGGTCCAATCTTTGTCAACTTGTCATAAACTGACCTCAATTTACTGTAGAAATTTTCTATGAATTCCACATCTTCTTCTTCAAAAAATTTTAATTTTCTCTCTATATATATCACATGTTATAGACCTAACTATCATTGAGATGCAGTAATTTTAACTTCAAATAATATCTCTTTTTTGAGCTCTCAGTACTTAGTTTTTCTATCATGATTTGGTGTGGTTAAAACACTTTTTTCTTTTTTTAATCTCACCCTTTTAATATGAACTGCATATTTTTAGAAGTTTGGACGTCCTAATTAATAATTACTAATTTACTATGAAGTAATTAGAAGAAGCTAGTTTGAATTTTTAATCTCACTAATCATCCCTCTCGGAGAGAAGAAAGCCATAATTAACTTTGTAAATTATATATAAACCCTAGACATTAAAATATTCAATGAAAGATATTAAAACAAGTTTACTTAAAAAAAAAAATATTCACAAAATTCTTATAAATTTCCACTCGTTTTGACATTACCCTCACAAAGTTTAAAAACTCTCAATTAAGGATATCGAACTTTCGATTTCTTTTAATTGTCTCATTAGGATTTTCTATTAAATTTTGTCAAAATTTCCAAAATACCCATTTTATTTATAAAAATAAATTAAATAAAGCAAAGATGCTGCAAAAATATTGCAAACATGTTTTTATTTTTTATTTTTTTATAAAAAGAAAAACATTTGAATCTTTATAATTTTTATTTTATTTTTTTCTAATAAAAATGGGTATTTTGGAAATTTTTAACAAGATTTAACGAAATTTTTTAACAGAATTGAGTAATTAAAAGTTTGATACCCTTAATTGAAATTTTTTGAACTTCAAAAGTACTTTAAAAACACGTAAAATTTCAGGGAGTTTTGTGAAAATTAAGATATATATGTATAAGAAGTATTCGAAGATAAATTCCCAGTTATATCACTGCACGCGTGTATGTGTATCCACGCCACGTCCATGCATATATGTACTTTCAATCACCCTTGGAAATTTGGAATTGTACTTACAACCCCATATTTTGTCTTTTTTCCTATATTTGTCCTTATGAAAAGAATATTATCATATATGGGTTATCACTTTCACTGAATCTCACTTGTGCACCCTTAGAAGTTTTGAAATATCACGGGCATCCTTCAAGATGTGTGCGTTTAATTCCCTTGTCTTTTTTATTTTTTAGTTAATATATATGTGTGATTTGTTCTCGTCATGTCATGTGGTTAAATTAAATAAATAAATTGTAACGTACATAACTTTTATGCAAGTTTTTAAAAACAAATTATCAATAGATCATACGCAGTTAAAAATAATTTAGACATACCTTCAGTTATGTAATTGTTCAAGCTTACTATTGATTTCAAGTAGAAAATCTCAGTAACATAAATCTTGAAGAAATTGTAGAGAGATTCTGCTAATCTATGCCTTTTGCCCATATTAATGGAATATATATATAACTCTTTATTTTTAGGTTAGGTTGGAACCCGGCCTCAATTAAAAGTATCACCTTATTTATTCTTCCCATTAAAAAATAAAACCTAATTTCATAAATAATTTTTTTTTTAATTGTGAATAAATTAATGCACCCCTTAATTAACTAGTGTTTAATTAAACTACACTAAATACATGTTGAACATGTGCCACACTTTATTAGGAAATTTTTTACATTTTTCCAACTTGGCACACAACATGTGTACAATACTTTATAATATAGTAACTTGATGTCCATAGACCAATAGATACGAATAAGTATATATAGTGAATTAATGAGTCTCGTATGATCCACATTACTTTTATACTACTACTTTACCAGTAAACTTTTAATCATGGGATTTACAGCCATTAATTCAGTACTTATATGCTCAATAGACACTTCATATTTCTTTACGTTTTCTCTCACGTACGCTGAGATATATATTGGGTGTCGATATGCTTACTTCTGCTCTTATTATTCTTGGAGAAAAAAACTACAACAAAGTTATTGCAGAAGTTTGCCAATGTCAAAAGTGTTAAGTATACTTAAGAGTTACCTTTAAACTTTAGTAAGTGTTAACTTAGAGTTACCATATTTCAAAAGTTTGTCAATGTCAACCATTTTGTCCAAATTCAACTTTAAATCCTAACAGAAAAAGTGAAATCCCCAAAATACTCCGTCCAAATTCAAGGTATTTTTGTAATTTTATGAACATCTTAAGGGTATTTTGGGAATTGCGTTCATCAACCGTATGATTGAATGCTGAATTTTGACCAAATGGTTAACATTGCAAACTTCTAAAAGATAATAACCCTAATTTAACACTTTTCAAAATTTAAAGATATAATTACAAAAATAATAAAAGATTATAGCAGTGAGTAATGAAGTTTTCCCATTTATATTATCAACAATTATAGCCCAAGTCAATGGATGATCAAAACCGCGTACGTAACAGATGTCATGTTTCACCCACGCCTATATATATATATATATATATGATAGTTCTTAATTGGGTCAAACAAGCTTGCTGAAAAAAAAAAAAAACCCTAAATTATTGAACCTTCCTGAGGTGGATTTCTAATTTTTAAATTCATCTAAACCAAACCCACCTGATGATTACAGAAATTCACGTCAGTCCAGTTTGAAAATGAAGACATTATCTCCTAAACAATACTTAAAAGTTTAATTTTAAAACAATAAAAATGGCATTTCACATCATAATTAGCTTCACCTAATTAGGCTTTATAAGAACTTGAAACCTTGAAATTAATACTACCACTTGTGAGTTTGAAAAGTCAGGTTAATTAGTTCTATATATATCTTTAGTTTTTAAATATTGGAGCATATCTATGACTAGCTACGGTCAGCAATATATAAAATGCTCATATCATATCTTTCAAAATCATTTTTGTTAGATTTATTTAAAATAAAATAAAGAATGGGTATTTCAAATAATTATGAGAGATATAAAATATGTCTAAATTAAAAGTTTTATGTACATTCAATTGAAAGATTTACATCTTTCACGTAAATCCAACATTTATAAATTGAGTGAAAAGAACTTTGGGCGCTATATATGAGTGGATTGTTTATATTGTACTTGCATGATCATGTTGTACCATGCTGCTTAATTTGGAAATTCCATACTGGTGAAATGAAGTGAAAGGGGACAGCTAGAAACATGTCTTTTATAATTGTTCTCTACATATATATAAAAAATAAAAAATAAAAAATAAAAAATAAAAAATTATATGTAATGGGGAAAGTGTGCTTCATCAATAGAAGAAGTCTTGCCTACTTTTCTCCTGTCAATAAATTAAAACGTTGCCTGGTTTTGTAATCTCAGAGCCCTAACATACTTTTTGGTACGTTTAATTAGGTGATCAGGTTTTACTGAAGCAGAAACGTTGATATATATATAGACAAATATTTCATTTTTGAAATGTTTTCTACAATCTTATTTTCTAACAGTTGTTCATACTTAAAGCAGGAGAAAATTAAACCAAAGTAAAATATTGTGAGAGGGCTCTAAACTTACGTACTTCTTTTGGCATTTATATTTCCAAACTTTAAAAAGTAACACTCAACGTTCTTCAACTACCACTTTATTACGGTTAACATACACCCTCCGTTGGCATTTTTCGTCAAATTGGACAGAAATTATATTACATCGTGATACAAACTTTGGGTAAAACTCACCATTAAAAACTGGCTTACAAAGAAAGGATTTCCAAGAGTTTATATACACATGGTTAAGATTAGACTTAAGCCATATAGGACTTTAGAATCATAACATACCACCACGCTTCCATGACCAACGTTCATGGCGGCCCACTCTATTAACACTGACCCAATGGTAGTCCTTTCTCTTTTGAGAGCTCCACTCATTTATTAGTATTTTAATCTAGCATATAAGTCGCCCCCTCTGTGGCTCAATCACAAAGCCACAACTCATTCGATCGCATACTCGATGAATTGGGTCTGATCCTATACTCGACATGGTGACTAACTCTGATACCAAATGTTACAAACATTGGGTAGAACTCACCATTGAAAACCGGCTTATAAGGAGATAGTGCCCAAGAGCTTATATACATATGATTAAGATTAAATTTAACTCATGTGAGACACAAGGATTGTAACACACATCGCCAGCACGTGATTTTTTTAACAAAAACTCTCCAAACTATCCCCTTTCTCTGAGGTTTCTTTGTTGACATTGACCCCTTAAAATTATGGGGGGGGGGAAAAAAAATTTCTGAATGTTAAGCTTCTCTGCTGCTGAAAACTTGATGAGTAATAACAGTAATAGATTGCTGGTTCGATTTTGCACCATTTCTGGCTAATGTAATTAATGAATTTGTTTGTTTGCAGTTGGAAGCCAGTCTTGCAATTGTCATGGGTCATGAGTCAAGTAAAGAAATCAAAGTGATTGCTTTAAATGGGACCCTTGAAAAACCTTGTCTCTCATATATTGAGCAGATTTTGATACAAATGCTCGGTTCATGCATGCGACCAAATTTGTGAAGAGATTGATCCTGTGAAAGAATGCTGCATGCGACCAAATTTGTCAAGAGTTCTTAATAATTAAAAAAAAAAAAAAACACAAGAAAATTGTTAAATATTTCTCATATCATTGAAATGATCATCGAATATCCTAGAGGTACATGCGTGCTACGGATTAGGATCTTTTGACTCTTTCTTCTCATCTTAATTGGCTTAACAAAAACACCTTTTTACAGTAAGTTCAAACTTGACAGACTGGGAGAAAATTTCCTTAAACTCGGCCTATAAATTTACTATGTGTATCTAATTAATTAGCATATGAAAAATACATACTTTTTAATTAACACAACTATAAAAACGAATTTCAAAGAAAATGTAACACATTATTAGACTCCTTCAACTTAATTCGGAGGAAATTAATTTCGGTCCAAATTAAATTTATGTCCCTTTCAAAAAGCTGGGGTTATTGGATAACGGTGTTCATTGTGAGTGACCTATGATGAAGACTAGTGGTGGTTTAACCAAATAGGAGTCGATGACCTTTTAATAATACAGGCGGAGGCGTGCACTCCACGGCAAGTCATGCATGCAGCAAATATATATATATATAAAGTTTGAGCATCTTAGGAGTTGGAAAGTGATCAACATGCTCCCAATTTTTCATTGCTGATGCATGATTCCATTGTCAATGTTTATTGAAATAATAATAATAATTTATTTTAGAAAGCTTTTTATTGGGTGGTCCACATTTCCTTAATTCGTGTGTTTTGGATTCCCTTTCATAGAATAAATTAATGGTTAATTGGGTGGTTAGTCTTTGAAAGATGCCTAGGGCTTGCAAATGTTGATAATTAAAAACTCCACCTAGAAAGACAAACAATGCAACGAAAGGAGGCATTGTCTTGTTAAAGGGTTATATTTCATGAATTTTTAAACCCTAGGTGGGCTCCGTCAGCTGGAGCACCTGCTTTTTACCGTTTGAATAATATTGATTGGTGTATATATGCAAGTAATAAAATCAGGGTTGTATGGCAGTGACATGTGAAGCCATGTGATTTGGGTCCTCCATGTTGCTCCAGTCTAGGATCCCTTGAGTGTCAACAAAACATCCTCTCTAGCTACTAGGCATTATATGCTAATCTTGGCCATAAAGTTGTGTTTATATATAATTAAGCACTTTTTTTTTTCTAGAGAAAAATAGTTGATCAATATTCTCTATGGTTTCATTGAGCAAATAGCTCCATAGGTACAAAAAGTTTATGAAAACTCGCTAGGGCAAGCAAAAAACACAATTAGGTCACCAGACGTATCTTCCGTTTGAAAATTTGATGGAATCAGTTAATAAAAACCTTGTTTGATGTGTTTATTAAGGGTTGGTTAGTTATTCTTGTTTGTTTGATTCCTTAATCAATGTTAATTTTTTGTTTGATATAATTTACTGCATTGTGATTCTTGGATATATATGGTGCTTAGGGTATAAAGAAGTTTTTCAATATATATATATAAAATAAACAAATATAAAAAATTAAAACAAAAAAGGGAAAAAATAAGGGGGGTGGTTCAGCCTCACCCCTAAGCCGGCCAAAAAGGGTGGCCAAACGACTCCCAATTTTGAGCGAAAAAGGCCACCGTTCCCCCCTTTAGCCAATTTGGGGGTGATCCGATCATTCCTTATATTTTTATTACAAGAGATGTGTTGCAATATTATTTGCGTTGACATGACACATTGATGGATTCCGTCAAATTTTCAAACGAAAGACATGTCCAAGGACCTATTTGTGTTTTTTTTTTCTTACCCCATAGAGTTTTCGATCAATCACTTTTTCTATCTCGGAGAGCTATCCGCAACTCATTGAAATACTAATTAAGGACTCATTTTTTTACATTTTTTCCATTTTTTTCTTATCCCTAACAAACAACATAACATATGATTGTAGCAAAGTAGTGTCTTCAGCAGGACCAGAGAGGCATCTCTGCAAAAAAAAAAATAAAAAAAAAAAGTATATACTCATGATCATGAGAATGTAAAAGAAATCTTTTCCATGTGAAATTTTCGATCAACTTAAGGTGACATAGCATGTTTGAGACCATAAACTATTGCAAATAAAAATATATGATCAGCTATATTCTCATTTCTAATAGGTCCACTGACTCATAGAGATTGAACTTTTATCTTGTTATTGTTTCTATCAAAATTTTTGGACAATGGTGGGGGTACAGGTATGTAAGGCTGCCCTTAATTTCCTAAACATTGTTTATTTATTTATTTATTTTTTTAATGCTCCTATAAATTCTATTTATATTGCTCTCTTACCAAAAGTAAAATCTCCTCCTAAAGTTTATGAGTATAGACCTATTAGTTTGTGTAACGAATTGTATATGATAATTGCAAAAGTGTTAGTTAAGAGGGTTAAAATGGTGTTGACATGTATTATTTCTTAAAAACAAAGTACCTTCATTCTTGAGAGGCTCATCTCAAACAATATTCTAGTGGCTTACAAGGCGCTTCATAATGGATGCTTAGATGAAGGGGAGTGAGGGAAATATGGCTCTTAAACTGAATATGAGTAAGGCCTATATATTATATAGAGTGGAATGAGATTTTTTTTTTTAGGATACGATGAGGAAATTGGTTTTGTGGAGAGATGGATTTACTTGATTATAACTTGCATCATATGTAACACCTTGGTCCCATATTGGGAAGAGGAGGAATAGCCCACATAGAGTGGATGATTGATATAGATGCTCATGAGTGCTAAGTCTCACATTACCTAGTTACTAGGTGAAACTGGATTTACAAAAAATTCTAGGTAAGCTTTAAATTAACTAGTCATTTTAGGGCAATAGCGTAGATGTAGTTAACACTTTTTTTTTTTTGGTTTGTTACAATCAAGATCAATTGGGCAGCTACAATTGACAAAATCGATAAGACAATGAGGGTGGGAGCAATAGCTAGAGATCATGAAGGAAAAATGTTAGCATCAATGTGTTCTACATAGCCATACATATCCAACCCACTGGTAGCAGAGGTGTTGGCGGCTTAGAAGGTTATATAGACTTTAGTATAAACATAGGGTTCCAAAATGTCAAGATTAAGGAAGATGTGTTGGAAATAATTAATGATTAGTGCAAGGATTGGAGTTGGTGGAATCGGAATGGACAATTGGTTGATGACGAAAAAATCATTATAAATAGTTTTTAGTCATAGTCAGCGGTGTATACAAAAAGAGAAGCCAATGAAGCAACTTATAAATTAGCAAAGGTAATTATTCATATATCTTTAGAGCAAGTTTGGATTGAATATTTTCATGTAATCATTTGTGATATTGTTCTTGTTGAGAAATGTGTTTATTCCTGATTTATTAAATGAATACTATTAGTTTACCTAAAAAACAAAACACACTTCCTCTACAAGTTTTCTTATCCATCATCAATGTATTTTCTTGTCCATTTCTATAGCTTTCATGTTGTTCTTGTTGTTTTTTTATGTATTACAAGTTTTAAAGATGCCTTGACAAGTTCATGTACCTATTTTCTTAAAAAGAGCAAGAATGTTTTTAAAGGGCTTTAAACTCGCATTTGATTTCTTAAGTTTGTATGTTAGCATATTTTGTTATGTTACATGTTTCCGTTAGGAGTCTAGGATGAGATGTACCACATCCAATAAGCATAAAACCATATTTGGGCCTCTGGCCAAGAGTTTTCACTCTCTAGCCAAACGCTCGCCCATGAGCTCGAGCGTTCGCCCAGAGAGCAGGACGTACGCCCAGTAACTCAATTATGCGAGTTTAGGGTTTTAATAGCTCTTTTTGTTAGATAGAACCTCTTGTGTCACTCGGAGAGTTCTCTAGTACTGCATATAATGATATGTTGTATTTCATTATAGTTGATATTTATGATGTCGGAGTACTCAAGCGAGCGCACGAGGTAAGTAAACACTTACAACCGCTTTCCTTAAAAATGTGCGATATGTCAGTTGACTTAGCACGCGTATGATATGAGCATGCCTATTTTGCATAACTTGGTAATTATCTTAATAATTGGTTGATAAGATGCATCATATGACATAGTACACAGGTACGTGCGATATAATAGCCATAGGTTTACTATATAAACTTGATTCTATGGTCAAATGTGTGTGGATGTGATATGTGGGCCTTGAATTCAATGATTATTTCGTGACCAGCATAACCTTAATTAACGGGTCACTACAAGACGTACATCATTAGTAGCATGGGCCACCCAAGGTCAGACTCAGTTGGGCTATTAGTGTTATGGACGGTAGCATACAATGGTTGGGGTACCGACATTGTATTACAGGTCACTTGGGACAGCGCTAACCCTGCTGAGAAAGGGTAATATTTCAGGTAGACCATACATGATAGTAATGACTTAATAAAACATTAGTTTTTTGCATTAAAACTCTTAGGTGATTGCCACTGGAAGTACGCTCATTTCTTTCAACAAAACGATATTTTTATAGTGTATTAGCAGAGACAACACATCTTTCAAACCTTTGTCAAGTTGCATGTTTATTTTTGCTTAATAATAACTGGCTCATATCGTACCCAACTGTGAGGTTTATTTACTAAGTCTTTAGATTTGTGCAGTTATTACATCTTGTAGGAAATCTCTTTCTAGGAAGAAGAGAGTGGTGAGAGTGCCACTACGGATTTGTTTAAGATAGAAATCTTCATGTTGACGCCATTTTTGATCAGGTTATTATTTTTATTAGTTGCTCTATATCTATGTTTCGAGGATAATGTATGCTTCCTTTGTGGTTATTAGATTTCTCATATTTATTTCACATTCTAATGCATTAACTCTGATTTTGATTAAAAATGTGGTTCCCTAGTTGGCTACCAGTTAGTTATATTGGGGTAATTGCCAGTAACCCTACCAGATTGGTCAATGCCAGATTTGGGAACGTTACACTACATCATGACTTGATTTTGTTGCATCATTTGGTCCATATTCTGAGCCATATGCGCAGCTAGAGCTCCAGTGTAGAGATGTTTTGGTCTTGGGGGTTCAATTGAACCAAAGAGCCAACCTTATCCATTCTAACACTCCTCGACCTAGTAATCAACATGCAATCTTAATAAGAATAGAGATTGCCTAATCTCACTTCCCACAAAAGATACCAATTGATGATGCTGAAAATAACACAATTGAGCCGAAATGATGGTAGTCTGAAAAACAAAGTAAAGGTCAACTCAAAGGCTTACATGGTGGTCAATGGGAATAGCTCAATGCCTAAGTTGGTCATTGTTTTCTTGATTAATTGTCTAATAGTGAAATATGGTAAGAGAGAGTAGTGTGAATGAATGTGTACCTTCGAGGGGAGCCCACCTTTTGCATGGGCTCTGCCATGTGTCATTCTATGATTGGGTAGCATGTGGACTGATCATGGAAGGGCACATCCTAATTATGTCTTCAAGAGGTGTGTATGATTGAGATGGCATTAAATACCACCTAGTACTATGGCTTGGGGTAAGACTTGACGCCTCTATTCCGGCCTTGGTATGGTGTAGCCGTTCTTGGTTGTCTTATGAAGGCATGCATGATTCATGTGGTATTAAATGTCACTTGTTGCTATGATAGAGGGTAAGGCTTGACACCTCCATTCTTGTCCCAATATGGTGTCACCAAATATGTAACGACCTAGGGAAAAACGCTAGCCACATCTATGCTATCACCCTAAAATGATTAGTCAATTTGGAGTTTTTATAGAATTCATTATGAAGCCTAGTTTCACCCAATACCTAGGCAATGTGGGACTTAGCACCAATAACTATTTTTATAAACCACCCACTCTATGTTGACCTTTTCTCATCTTCCCAATATGAGACCAAGATGTTACAAATTCTCAATCTTCCCGACGTCCTCGTCAGGACCACGTCATGCAGAGCTCTAATCCAACATGACCTGGCATTACTAGGTGGCTTTGGTACTACTTGTAATGACCCGGAGAAAAGTGCTAGTCACATCTGCGATTTCGCCTAGTAACTAGGCAATGTAGAACTTAGCACCCAAGACTATCTTTATAAGCCATCAACTTTATATGAGTTTTTTCTCATATTCTCAATATAGGACCGGAGTATTACAAAATATCTTTCTGAAAATCCAGGAGGTTAACACTGTGGAGGTTGGGGAATTGATCCTATGCTTCGTGGTTGGAACGTGACATGGTCAGTAGGCTGGGCTATCTGACTTACGTTATTTCCTCACGCCTTGGGCTGGAGTGTCTAGTTCCATTAAGAGCTCTTCGGCCCAAGCCCGACCTCGGTGAATAATGGTATATCAATTACCATTGAGAAGTGCAAGATGGTTCTCACGTTGAGTTAATATAATCTATACTAAAAGAATACAATGAGTGAATAAAACGTCTAGTACTAAATCATTAGCGTTTGAAATTTGAAAAATGCTACACTTACTCTCACTTTTTTATACAATTTTTGCACCCTTACAAGTGGCTATTAAAACCACCATTGGATATGAGATGGATCTTTATTGGATTTTGATCCAATTGTGGTTTTAAAAGCCACCTATGAGTGTGAAAAAATTGTGTAAAGAAATATGAGTAATTCCAAATAAGTGTAGGATTCCTCTTGAAATTTAGATATTAGTAACCTAGAGTGCTGAACAATATTGCATGCAAGAAAATTCACCTGATTAATTCAATTATAGTAGATTTTCTTGTGTACCTTGATCAATTTCAAGGACAACTATACTGTCTTTCCATGGTAATTAGAATGAATTATGCTACTATTTTAGAATTTAGAAGGTTGAAAAATATGAAGAAAAAAAAAACGTGAGAGTTTTGGTAGAAGCCTTTTTCTCAACCGATATGACCATGCACATTATTTCTCTTTTGTTTTCCCCTCCTTCAGACACAATGGAGCCAGAATCAAAAGGGAGTCGAAAAGATGTTTGCTTCATGCAAGCGAAGACCCAAGTTCTTGTCGGGTCACTACTCTTATAAAAGTCTCAAGACAAACACTGAGGAAACAATTTTGAGGTTGGAGTTTCCCCAAAATACTTTTTCAGCCTCATATTTAATATTATCCACCACCATTTTTCCTGAGAACTCAAACTTCAAGAATGATATCCGAGAAAAATTGTGTGAGTGCATTGATTTATCACACTTTGTTATGCTTTCTCAAAGATTGACCTTCATCATGATAAATAGTCATTTTCCTTTCTTTCTCTCTCTTTTATGTGCATAGAAAAATGTTTGCTTTTATTTTCTTTTCTTACACATTTCTTATCTATCTAGCTCCATAAATGAGGCGTGCATGTCCTATATATAGATTTAATAATAGATTTGCAATAGACATAACAAGAAATGTGCAAGAGAATGGTGATTCCTTAAGAATAGGAATGAGTAATGCTACACACACACTCATCATTTTATCTCTCGAAGCTTATGTAATTTTTAAAACTATGAAAAATGTTAGGGGTCAATATTTTTCTCATATTTGGCTCATCTCATTTTACAAATCAATAATTAGATTTGTCAACTTATATTAACCTCACATAAGTCAATAATGGACCCCACAAATCTAATTGTTGATATATTGAATTTGTATAAGAATATAAGTCAAATATGAAAAACTTATTGACTCCTAGCATTTCTCTAAAATTATCATTTGATCAAAATTTACGGATGATTTTAAAAGCCACATCAGCTTTGAGGGATAAAAGGATGGTGTATAGCATTACTTTACTAGGAATACAAGAAACTGGAATGGAATGATCATTTCTATTCTTTCGTTTGGTGACATGCAACACAACAATGACCATTTTTTTTTTTTTTAACTGAAATTAAATCATATTTTGCCCAAATTTCTTAAATTAAATAACTTTAAAAATTATTTCCAAAAAGTCATTATTATTTTAGGCCAAAAAAAAAAAAAAAATCCAAATTGGTGGCCGACCACGCGCCTCCCCAACAAAAGCAGAAGTCACATCACCCTCAAAGCCCTTCGGAAGGGTGGTCACAACCACCCTTGATTAGGGTTAATTGTGGCCACCCTTGATTTCCACCGAGTATGGTTGCTCCACCCCTAATTGGCACTGAGGGCGGTTCCCCTTCCACGAGGAGAATTTTTCTTTTCTTTTTTTGCCCAGAAAATAAAATAGAAGATTTTGTAGAATAAAAAAAAAATTAGGGCTATTTTATTCCCCATGAAAAGTAGCAATTCCTCAGAATTAAGACAAGAATGATTATTCGGAGAATATATAAAAGACAAAGCCAACCATAGAAATGGTTATTCTACTCCTGGACCTATTCCTGTCCCAACCGGCCGGAGTACAGATCGATATATATCTTATAAACATGCATTAAAGCTTGGATCGAAAAATTGGAACCATATATATATTCACGTTAGACAAAAATGGAAAGCTGCCTAGGTATATAGCTCTGTCTAATTTTTATTCAATATATACTTATCCCATATATACTAATGACCTAGCCAGTTAGTCTTATGGGGGGATCGACCTCTTTAATTAATTAATTCTTTTGGTATGAAAACAACCATAATAATAAATAGTTGATGACAAAATTGAAAAATAGGGTCTATATATAACACAATTGTGTTCTAACTTCTTTTGGGAGATAAAGATCAAATTAATTATATTGCACCAATATATTGGAACAAGCAAACCCTAAGTAAGTAGCTGGCTACTTTTGCAATTAATGCATATATAGATCGATAATGGTAGCTAGGAATCTCCCTCTTTGAATTACATATATAGGAAAGAATTGTCAATTTCTTGAGTTTAATCCATGGAGAAAAGACAAGATGAAACTCTGAAATATAAGACCCTAGCCTCCAAATCTGTAAGGATATAATTACCAAAAATAAGGTTGAAGAAAACCATATATTGTCTTATTAATTAATAGAATATATATATATATATATATAACGACCATCAACATTAGTAACTCAGAATGAACCTTAATTATGATCACATATGTTTAAGTAATAAGGTACCTGTTTGCTTTCTTCAATCTCGGATATCTTGAGGAAGAAGCTCAACTTCTTGTATTGCAGTCAGTGGAGAAAGAACACGAGAAGACTAGAAGATGAAGAAAGAAAAAGGAACTCATGAACACCATGCCTTACATTTTAATTAAGTTAGGAAACTAAATATATAATTATTAAAAGAATAAATAAAATCATTAATTTTGCTAATCCAATATTACATAGAAAGTAGCTAGAAACCCTACATATATATTCTTTCCCTAAATCTTTTCCCTGTAGAAATTAACAATAAATTAAACTAGCAGGCCACACTCCATTATTTAACATATTCCTCCACTGATTATATATGGAATAAAACACATCAGCCCAAAACTTAAAATATATTGAACGTCAAAGATCACTTCGAAGATCACTTTTTTTTTTTTCTTTTTTTTTTTTAACTTTTATGAATAATTATACAAGCTAGCTATATCTATAGTAGAAGGGCAAAAAGTAGTAGTATAAGAAGAAGAAGAAGAAGAAGAAGAAGAAGTGAAAACATATATAGAAATATGCAAAATATTATGTAATTAATCCATGAAATTCTCAGTTTTCTCTCTGAGAACAACACACACACAATCATGACAAGATATTCTAATACTGTGGCCGGCCATGAGGCCAAGGGTAAGAGTCGTGGTTCAACTGCCCGCCGTTGGGAACCAAATTGGGAGGCAAATTATTATAGACAGGCATCGAGGAAGCCTCGCCCATTCCGCTGCCGCCAATCTCTGGTGGAGAGCTTCCACCCGCCACTGCTCCCTGCACGGCAGGGCCACCGCCGTCCTCTTCATCCTCCAAGGGCAATCTTTCGTACGTGGCATTGGAAAACGTGGCGGCCATCACCATGACCGACCCAGAAGCCAGGAGAGGGCCGACGACGCTGCCGCCGACAACCTGTCCTTGTCCGCCGGCCAGATAGATGGTCAGTCCGGTCGACCCAGGTGGCGCCGGTCCGGGCAGAAAGGAGCCTGTGAGAGAGAGAATCTCGAAGCGGCCGTGGAGAGCCATGACCGCGGCAGGCGCGGACGGCTGGCGGAGCGAAACGTTGGTGACTGTTCCGCTGCCGCTGAGCACGCAGACCCCTCTCTGGCGGCGTCTGGCGAACTGTGCCACACTGTCGGCCACATCAGCGCCGTTGGTTATTTCCATGACGTGGCTCCGCAGCGCGTTAGGGCTGTCTCGGGTGACAAATATCGGCGGTTTCGGCTTGTTTTTGGACCCCGGCGGACGGCCTCTTGGCCGCCGCGTGGCAACTTCGATCGCGCCTTCTCTCGGCTCGTCGCTGTTCTCTCTCTCCTCTTCATCCTCGTTCCCACCTCCGCTGTTCCCGGTCCCACTGTTATCATTCATAGATATCCCCAGATCTGGTTTCTTCATTGGTGATGAGCTCGCCGATGTTTCCATCCCCGGTAGCCCCACCTGCCCGGTCCACCACCGGTTCGCCATGATTTCAACTCAACCACAACCACAAACAAAAAAAGAAAAAAGAAAACGAAGAAAAGAAAATCACCCAGAAGATAGATACTCTTCCTGAGTTCTTCTTTGTTTGAATCTAAATCTACAGTACTCTCTTAACATAGAAAAGATTAAGACGTAAGCACGCAATAGCTAGCTTGAGCTAGAAGAGCGATCCATCTTTACAAAAGCAAGCAGAAATGTAAACAACTGGAAAGAAAGTCGGAGAGAGAGAGAGAGAGAGAGAGAGAAGGTGATTGATGATTTGGGTGCGTGCGAAAGAGTATGAGTGTGGGTGTGTCAAGTTCCAGAGAAGGTTTTTGGGGTTTCTCACATCTCTGTGTGTGTGTTGACGAAAAATGAGAAATGAAGGA
Organism: Corylus avellana; assembly: GCF_901000735.1. NCBI lineage: Eukaryota > Viridiplantae > Streptophyta > Magnoliopsida > Fagales > Betulaceae > Corylus > Corylus avellana. Next base: position 9,092,208 of record NC_081542.1, on the reverse strand, counting down.
GAAAGGTTGGAGATGGTGTTGGGAATTAGGGTTTGTTTGTTTGTTTGCGTGGGGTCGCGTGCGCGTGGGAAGGTGGGTTGCACGTCCTCCTCTCGCATACCGACGACATATGCAAAACATTTCATATCCATGCCCCTCATTTCTTTCTTTATATATATTCCTCCCCTCCTCCTATCTTTCTCAAATACCATTAACCTCCATGCAGCACTGCAGCCTGCTTCTTCTTCCTTCCTTTTTATTATTTTTATTTTATTTTTTATTTTTTGTTCCACTCTTTTCTTCTTTTGCCGCATGCATGCATTATCCCATGCATCCCATTGACAACTTCTTGATCAGTAAAGGTGAAAATTATATTTTTATTTTATAATTATTTGATAATGTTAATTAATTAATATAACAGTCATAATTAATTATTGAATATATATATATTTTTTAAAAAATCAAGAGTTAATTGAGACTGCCATAGTATATATAGTTAATTGGTAGTTATCCTTATGGAAAATGAAAATTCTTAAAATTCTCAAGCATAATTAATCTCAAGTTTGAGAATACCAAGGGGGGGGGAAGAAAAAAAAAATTTAAAAATCTCTTAAAAATATATATATGTTTTTTTAAGAGAGAGCCCCCACACTAACTAAAATTCTTAGTTGTACCCCTGAATAGTAGTCCCACAAACTAGCTTGTTAATTTGTAATTAGATCATGCAATTGCAATATATATTATATTTCAAGACGTGAGCCAATTAAATATTTGATTTATGAGTAAATATAAATAAATAAATAAATGTAGTAGCAAGACTTGTTCGTTATGAGGACTTTCAAAGCTAAAAGCACTAATTAATGTACTATTCTATTCACCTCGATATGAAAGTTGTCAATTTAAATATGAATAATCATTTTGACTTGTTAAAGAGTGATTGGAAGGGCGTAAAGTGGCCACATCTGAAAATTACAAGCTTAGGTAAACAATGAATATCTACGTAACTGGGGGAGGCCACAACCTGTAACAAATATATATATATAATGGACTGTATGACATCTAATAAATAAATAAATGCATGCTGCTTTTCTAATTTCTTGTATCTTTGAATTTTGGCGCATGGCCTTTTAATTTGAACTCTAAATCAATGTCTTTAATTAATACCTCCTTACTGTTACTACTACTAGTTAATTACTACTACTATTATTATTATTATTATTTCTTTTCGTGAGCTATTATGTGATAAATCCTCAATATTTAGTAAATTCAGAATTTATCTGTAAGTTACAGGTTGTGATGTATACTAAGATTTTGATCAAACTCAACAAGTGATTGTAACAGTAGTATATATACCCTCTTTTGCTTTTTTAGGAATGCAATCCAGATTGCACTTGGCGTCATGGAGGATTTTGAGCAAAAGTGAGAGTTTCTAAAGCACGGTCGTGTGATTTTGTAGGAGGAAGAAATCTCGCTTGACTCTTGCTCGAACAAGATTGTGACAAGATTCTCACTCAACAGTTGCTCAAGAAAGATGTTACGGATGGCAAATAAAAAGTTCGCTTGATGTTTGTTTGACCCTAGCTAGCTCGAGCGAGATTGTGACTAATTGCGGAATAGAGACTTTGCGCAACTACTGCTCGAGCGAAGCCGCAAGAGTTTTAAATAAAGATTATTTTTGTAATTTTACTTTTACTTTAAATAAAGATCACAATAAGGCAGACTTGATCGCCTAGTTGTTGTCGTTATTCATTTTTATCAATAAGAATACTCTAGAGAGAGTTTTTCTTTAATTTTCCTATTATCCTTAGAATTTTTCTCAGTTTTATAAAAGAGTTATGAGTTTGGTGCTTACAAATTCTGCTTCCCAATATGCCATGTTGCATTAGTTGGTATCAGAGCTCAGCTACTTTCCTATCATGGCACGAGAAGAAAGCCATGGAGGAAGACATGGAACCATTGGCAATGTGTATGAACATAATGAGGCAAGACATGACGAACAACTAGATGCGTGTTTGTAGCAAATGGAGGAATGATTTGAGCAGTTTGGTGATTGATTTGATGCATTGGCTGATCGATCGGCTCGATCGCCACTTTAGCCAACTATGAATTTGGTTGACGATGACACTCGTTAGCAACGACATCGTTGCTAACAAGTGTCATCGTCAACCAAATTCATGTTTCGCAGAGGAGGAGCATGCAATTAGTGTTAATAGAGAACCCATCAATCCATTCACGAAGCATATAGCGAGGAAAGAGCTTCCATTGGTGTCAAACAATGCTAGCAAATGGGAGGTAGGTTTCTAACGCGACATACCAGACTTCTAAGGTTCTTAATTTATAGCCCAAAAATTCCTAGATTAGGTTGTTGTTGTAGAGGAGATCCTAGATTTTAAGGAGGTACCTGATGATAGATACCTTATGATAGGCAGGTTCCTTTGGTGGCTACCAAGTTCAAAGGACGAGTCGTTGCGTGGTGGTAGCAACAGAAGCAAAGTAAAGTTCGCCAAGGTAAGTTCAAGATCATAAGTTGGAAGAAATTATTGAAAAACATCATAACAATGCTCTTGCCCCACAATTATGTGTGAAAATGTACCAACAACTTCAAACTCTCATACAGGAAACACTATGTGGATGACTACACTACGATATTCAATAGACTTGTTGTGCACGTTGATCTAGCAAAATCAAATTACCAATTGGTCTCAAGGTATATTGGAGATATAAAAAATTAATTTCAAGCTTTTTTAAATTAATTTGACCTTGTTAATTAGCCTGAAGCCCATCAAAGAGTCCTACACTTGGTAAAGACTTTAGGCAGAAGGTCATTGGGTGTATTGGGAGGAAACAATTGTTCCACCACCCACATTGATTAGAGAGAATGGAGGGCAAGCGAATGCACAACCTAATAGGGTGGCTTTGACTAGTGCCCCACTATGGGGTTTCAAGTGTTGTAAAATGAGTCATATGATGGTTGATTGTAGGAATGACAACCATTATGGTAAGGGATTGTTTGTTGTTGATAAGGATGAATTTGTGGATAATAATTTGGTTGATTCTAAACAAGGCCTTACGTTTGATGAAGAAAAAGAATGTGAGGAGTATGTGAAGGGAGATGAGGGTCCTTTATTAGTAATGAGGTGGGCATTCTTCACATCCCATATATATAAGTCTGAGGGGAATGACTGGCATTGCAACAATACGATTGGGGCTAACGTGCGCATGTTTATTTGCAATTGATTCAGGCAGTTGTAAGACTATAATTTTTTGGAAGGCTATTTAGAAAATGAGGTTAGAGACGGAGAAATACCATAATCCTTATAAATTAGCTGAGATCAAGAAATGAAATAAAATAATTGTCACTAAACGTTGTTTAATGTCAATTTTTATTGGTTCCAATTATAGGGATAACATGTGATGTGATCAACATGAATGCTTGTCATTTTATATTGGGTAGGCCATAGCAGTTTAATTGTGCAAGGATACATGACAAGAAGTGTAATGCCCCGACTTTAAATAATAAGTCGAGAAATTGAATAATTGCATATGCCACATGGCCCTAGCTACTACACTACATACTTATGACTCACACAATAGAAATTGCATTATATCTTCTTTTCTTTTTTTCTTTTTTTTTGAAACCATAAACTTACTTATATAAATCAAACTTAGCACTAGAGCTTAACTTAACCAAAAACTTTATATATAACATCAAAGTCATTTACATATCAAATAAACTTAATATTGTTAAAATATTACAAAAGTGCCACTTAATGGCAACTAACACATTGGCTTAAGCTCTTCAAAAGATCAACCAACTCCAAAATGTGAGATCGCCTGCGAATCTCAAGGGTAGTAGTCTAAGTTCATATAGAGATCCTCCTCACCCATTGCACCAACATCTATAAATCCCATAATTTTACAAGTAGATCAATGAGTACTCTATGACTAAGTAAGTAAATATTAACTTACCAAATACAATGTGTGATGTGAGTCATTCTTTCAAAGATGTATCTCTCTTATTTTAAAAAAAAAATTAAATCCTTTCTAATCTTTTAAAAAATTAAATCCTATCTTTACAATTGATACAAACTTTTTATAGGACTTTCTTAAAATATGTTTGATCAGTATAAATGCATTTTAACTTTGAAATAGACTTTCATACCAAATAATAGATATTCATATCATTTTCATAAAAAGTTTAGTATTTAATCCTTCTTTAGTTAAGAGGGTTGTTGTCGACCCTTATGTGTCCATAACTAAGACTAGGTTTGTACCGCCACCTAGGAAATAAACTTCTCAAAAATGTGTCCTTGCTTGTCATAATTGTGGCATGGTTGGTCATATTCAACAAAATTGTTTCAAGTTGAAATCTCGTAAGCCTATGAGTAAGAGTTCATATTTTAGGAATATTCATAAAGGATTATTCAACATGATGAGGGAGGTTTTGAATAAGTTAGACAAGTTGGAAAATCATGGTGTCCAAAGTCACATGCATGCACCTAGTTTTAGGAAGGTTTGGGTTCCCAGGGAGAATAGCATGCATTAATCCTTTGAGGGAGGGTGGTAGTGGTCTCATCTAGAATTAAGTGGTCACATAGCATATATACCTAGGTTTCACTTCATATATTACATTTCATCCTAGGGCATGCATATTTTGTTTTTATTTCGGATTGTGTTCACTTTTTGTGTCTTATCAATTTGCATATTTACTTTAGTTTTTTTTTTTTTTTTTTTTTTAAAGAAAGAATTATATGAAGATTTTGTTCATAATTTTCTTGAAGTTGGGACTTTAACATGCATCAAATTCTCATTTGTGATTAGTAAAGACAAATCACACTTTAGGTTCATTGTGTATATTTTATGCATGAGAATTCTATTCTTAATGATGGATTGTTTTATCTGTTTAAATGCATGAATGATGTAGTACATTTTACTCTATATGCTTCCATAAGGTTTGATATTGACCGCATGTGTGAATATTTGGTCAACAATCATTTGTAAGGGGTGGTATAATATATATTACCAAATGTATTATTTTGAATCTAGGTCTTAAACTTTATACACCACCCTTCTTAAACTATTCCACATGTGCCTAATAGAAAGAACTGATGCTCATAAACTTGGACAAAAGGTGAACACTGCACATGGATAATTGTGTCAAAATTTCATATAGAAAAGGTCATTGTTTAAATCATTGCGGAAAAATGCAAATAATGGACTTATATACGAATTTTTCCTATGAGTATGGAGAGTTTTTGTGTAAATGTCTCTAGGTCCTAGTATTTATAGGGTTTGAGTTTTTGTCTAGAATATATGTCAATCTTTCACTTGAGGTGAACACTGCACATGAATAATTGTGTCAAAATTTCATATAGAAAAGGTCATTCTTTAAATCATTGTGGAAAAATGCAAATAATGGACTTATATACGAATTTTTCCTACGAGTATGGAGAGTTTTTGTGTAAATGTCTCTAGGCCGCGCCCTATCTAGTATTTATAGGGTTTGAGTTTTTGTCTAGAATATATGTCAATCTTTCACTTGTGATTTCATCTTAAAGTTTGACCTTCTCATAAATTATGGTTGTAAGCTCACCAAGTGAAAAGTTTTCATACACAACACACAAGCATTATTTTAGGTACATATCGTTATTGTTTTTGTGCTTTTACATGCTTATCCATAATCCATCAATTTATGAAGTCTTGATATATTTTATACACTTTTGTTTTTTTTAAAATTGAATGATTTGCCTCTCATTAAGTGTCGACCGCATTTTGATGTAGCTCATGATGTGCAAATTCTATTTGGGTTAGGGGGATATTTGTTGTAGGTTTTTCAAATAAGTTGCTTGATGCATTTCATTTAACTTATGCATTTTAGACATGTGGTCCAGAATACCAAGGGAATAATTGCATATTCCACATGGCGCTACTACATACTTATGATTCACACAACATAAATTGCATTATATCTTGGGAAAAATATAAAAAAGCTCCACAAACTATCAGCCGTTTTCGATTCAGCCTCCTAATGTTTCAAAAGTGATAAAATATCCCCCCAAACTACCAAACTATTGCATTTTGGCCACCCCATTAGTCAAAACCGTCAGTTTAGACGAAAATTGAAAAATGACGTCATTTTGTTGGGGGCTACTTTATTACTTTCTAAATATTAGGAAGCTAAAATGAAAGCGGCTGGTAATTTGGGGGGCATTTTTATATTTTTTCCCAAATTTTTTTTTTCATAAAAAGGCATTGTAGTAACTTACCCATAACAAAACGACGTCCTTTTGCAGTTTCTGTCCAAACTGACTGTTTTGACTAACGGAGTGGCCAAAATGCAATAGTTTGGTAGTTTGGGGGGCTACTTTATCACTTTTGGAACATTAGGGGGCTAAATCAAAAATGGCTAGTAGTTTGGTGGGCTTTTTTATATTTTTCCCTTATATCTTCTTCTCTTCTCTTTTTTTTTTTTTTTTTTGAAACCATAAACTCACTTATATAAATCGAACTTAGCACTAGAGCTTAACTTAACCAACAATTTTATATATGACATCCAAGTCATTTACATATCAAATAAAACTAATATTGTTAAAATATTACAAAGGCGCCACTTAATGGCAACTAACACACTGGCTTAAGCTCTTCAAAAGATCAACCAACTCCAAAGTGTGAGATCGCCTGCGAATCTCAGGGATAGTAGTATAAGGGTCTGTTTAGATTGTGTTTGAGAAATAGAGCTTTTAAGTAAAAAAAAACGTTTTTTGGTAAAAACTTCATTTTTAAGCTTTTGCTAAAATGCCAAAAGTGTATTTTGGTTATTTTTAGAATAAAAAGTTCATAAAAAAAAAAAAAAAAAATCATTTTTAAGCTTTCTAACGCAATTCAAAACATGTCCTGAGCTCATATAGAGATCATCCTCACCTGTTGCACCAACATCTATAAATCCCATAATTTTACAAGTGGAAACAATGAGTACTCTACGGCTTAGTAAGTAAATATTAACTAACCATATACAATGTGTGACATGAGCCATTCTTTCAAAAATTTATCTCTTATCTTTTTCAAATTAAATCCGTTCTAATATCTCAAAAAAATTAAATCATTTCTTTACAATTGATGCAAACTTTTTATAGGACTTTCTTAAAATATGTTTTATCAATATAAATGCATTTTAACTTTGAAATAGACTTTTCATACTAAATAATAGATATTCATAGCATTTTCTTTCTAGAATAAAAAGTTCAGTGTTTAATCCTTCTTTAGTTAAGAGAGTTAATGTTGACAATTTTGTGTCCATACCTAAGTCTAGGTTTGTATCCCCACCTATGAAATAAAAATTCAATGTCACATAATCCACCAAATAAACATGTTATTTTACCTTCATCACTTTTCTCTCCTTGCTAAAAGATTTGAATTGGGTTTAATGAACAACTTTATCACCATTTTTTTTTCAAGAGATGTGCTTGAAGTTTTAGGAGTAGTACTACTATATTGATATATTTCATAAAAAGTGAGACTAATCTCACATGAACATGCAAGTACTCTTTGGAACCACCAACTCTATAAAGCTTTTTATAACATATATCTTCAAATTGAAGCATGTAACAAGGATCCAAGATAATTGCTATAGCTGACACTACATTGAACTTTAACTAATATTTCTCAAATTTAGCAGTATTTGATTTTCCATTTTGTCATGTGCTCATCTTTGCTCTCAATTTATTGCCTCAAAGTCAAATAAATCATAAAAACGGCTAAACAATATAAATTGGCTATGAGATACTTGGTATAAGAAAAGACGCAAGTGGTAGAGGTATGCAAACGGTTATAACCGACGGTTATTGGCTATAACTGCTAGTCGCAACCGCTTTAGGCGGTTATTGATTTTTAATAACTACAACCGCAGCCGCTTAGGCTATTAGCGGTTATTTTATAACCGGCATTCAATCTAATAACCGGTGGTTTTATAACCACTTTTTTTATATGGGCTTTTAGGCTTTTTAAGTGTTTTGGGCCTTTAATTGGCCTTTTTTTGGGGGCTAATTTTAAGGGCTTAAGGACAAAATGTTCCAAAAAAGATGAAAAAAAAAAAAAAAAATGTTTTTTTTTGGCCAGCTAATGTTTTTGAATAAAGCTTAGCAGTCCAAAATATCACATTTCACATTAATATTTCATATACATAGTCATAAATAACCCAAATCTATTAATCCAAATACAAATGAAAAAATTAAAAAGACAAAATCTAAATGAAGGCATAGCACGGCCAAATGGCCCAAAACCAAAACAAATAATATTTTAGAAATAAGTTGTAGATCACTAAGCAAGTGTTGAAACATTGCTCTTATATCAGCAAGTAGATCATGCATAGCTATTGCATCAATCAACAATTCTCAAAACAATTTAACAACAAATTTTGAGGTACTTTAGTTGCCATGTGGTTTGTATTTTGAGATCCGAAATGGGTCGTTGTAACTTGTACATGGTAACATGCCAACATGGAGTTGCCCAATTCTCATATTTTTACTTATTTATTTTTTGGTTGCTTTTACAGCCACGTCAGTTGGGAACCAAGATTTGGGAAAATTCTTGGGATGCCTAGCATTCCTCTTGGTCAATTTGTTGCGCACAGTAATTTACAGACAGCAGAGACTAGAGAGTGATTGCGAGAGAGAGAGAGAGAGCATGGCTGACAACCTCTTCGAAGGCTTGCCTCCTCCTTCCCGACAACAAGAAGAACGAGAACAAGAGCAACAGCAAGAACAACAGCACCAACGCTCTAAAACCGCTACTACAGGCGGCGGCTCTTCTTCTTCTTCTCCAGTTCCGGCTCCGAAGCCAGTGCTCAAAAGCGCTCTCAAGCGCTCCGAGCCCACCGAATCAAAACCAGAAGGTGCGACCATTCTCTCTTCGAAGAAACCCTTGACTCTTTCGCCTATATGGGTTAATCTTTTATTTAATTTTTGCGTATTAAAGAAATTCGCTTGCTTTGTGTTTTTGAACTACTTTCCTTAGTACTTGATGAAAAAGGGTTTCGTGATTTTGAAGTTGTCTTGCTCTTTTCGTTTTTCTCTGTGTTTAGTTTCACTTCTATACTCTATTTGGTTGCTGAGAAACGGGGAGGAAAAAAAAAGTGTTTTGGGGTTTTTGTGCGTAGCTTGTGGGGATGCAGTCATGTTCATTGGTGTTATTTAGACCAAGGGGTGGCTTCCTGAGGTATTTTGATTATGTGGGATAGGAGTATGTTGGGAAAAGTTGAAGACTGTGTGGGGAGAGTTTCGGTTGCCTGTTCTTTTAGAAACGCCGAAGATCAATTTTCTTGGGCTTTTGCGGGTGTTTATAGCCCCGCCATTGATTTCTGATAGAAGCCTTTTATGGGATGAATTGGCTTGTTTGCTTAGCTGGTGGAACTTGCCCTAGTGCATTGGGGGGACTTCAACCTTTTTCGTTTTCCTAGTGAGAGATTGGGTGAAGCCCGATCGAGTCCAGCTATGGTGGAGTTTTCAGACTTCATTTTTTGAATAGGGGCTTATGAATATTCCCCTTGTAGTAGGTTCTTTTACGTGGTCAAACAATAGAGACTCTCCCTTTGATTTGGAAGCCCAGTTTCCTGAATTGACACGGAAGAGGCTGCCTAGACTTTGTTTGGATCATTTCCCTATCTTTCTTTATCACGAAGGTCTTCATGGAAGTAGAAGGTATTTTAAATTCAAGAATGTGTGGTTAAAATCAGAGGGTTTTGTAGATAGGGTGAAATAGTGGTGGACATCTTATCACTTAGGGTTCTCCGAGTTACATTTTGGATCGCAAACTTAGGGCTTTGAAATTTGATTTAAGAGTCTGGAATAAGGAGGTGCTTGGCAATGTAGAGAGAAAGAAAAAACTTTTTTTGGAGGATTTGTGGGTTCTTGAGGGTATGGAAGAAAGAAGAGTTTTAAGTGAGGGGGGAGAAATTTTGGAAGGCTACAATGATTAATGATTAGGAGAGGATAAATCTTCTAGAGGAGGTGAGTTGGTGGTAGAAGTCAAGGGCATTGTGGTTAAGAGGGTGACAAGTACACAAAATTCTTCCATCGAATTTTGTTTTGCGGTGCAAATCCATATCCTATTTATAACTTTTGTTGCTTGTTCTTATGCTTTGAAGCAGTTTCCAGTTTGAGGATTAATCTGGCTAAATCAAAATTGGTCTCCATTGGCAATGCCAATAATGTTGAAGGTCTGGCTAGTATCTTGGGTTGCATGATCTATTCTTTACCTATGAAATATCTAGCTCTTCTGTTGAGAGCTTTGTTTAAGGCCAAATCTATATTAGATGGCATTATTGAGAAGATAGAACGTCTATTGGCTGAATGCATGATGATGTATTTGTCAAAGAGTGGGAGGGTTACCTTGATTAAAAGTACTTTATCTAACCTACTTACTTTGTCTCTTTTTCACTTGTCAAAAAAAAAAAGAAAGTCTCTTTTTCCCCTCCCGGTTGGTTTTGCCAACTGCACAGAGAAGTTTCAACTAGACTTTTGTGGTGTGGTACTGGTGAAGAGTTCAAATATCACTTGGTTAGTTGATCTAAGGTTTGTTCTTTGATTCCTTTTTTTTTCCTTATCAAAGTTTGTTCTTTGATTTTTGAAGGAAGGTTAAAGGCCTGTAATTTACTTTTGTTCAATCGATATCTTTTGGAGAAGTGGCTTTGGCATTATGTTCATGAGAAAAAGCCTTGTAGAGAGTGATAGTGGATTCTAAATATGGTAGCGCATGGGGTGGGTGGTGTTCAAATGAGGTTCATGGGTCATATGGGCTAGGGCTATGTAAGAATATCAGGAGGGATTAGGAGAATTTTCTAGTCATACTAGATTTGAGGTTCGTGATGGCTTTAAAATTAGATTCTGGCATGATGTGATCCAAGTCCTTAAGGCAACTTTTTCGAACTTGTTCAGTTTGGCTCATTGTAAGGATGCTTCCGTGGTAGACCATTTGGAGCTTTCTAGAGACTCTCATCAATGGAATGTTAACTTTCTCATAATAGCTCACGATTGGGAGGTGAATTTCTTTACCTCGTTCTTCAATTTGTTGTACGTTACCTATCAAAAAAAAAAAAAAGTTGTTGTACTCCCTTAGATTGAGACGGGGTGGCAAAGACAAGCTTTGCTGGATTCCTTCCAAGAGAGAGTTGTTCAATGTCAGATCATATTGCAATATCCTTGTTCCCCATGATAGCACTCGTTTTCCTTGGAGGAGTATTTCGTCTCTTGTGAGAGTGGTATTCTTTACTTGGTCAACTGCCTTGGTGAAGACACTAACCATGGATAATCTTAGTATTAAATCACCATTTATCTCAAAAGCTTAAGCTTTTAGGACAAGTGGTGATTTTACATGATATCAAAGTAGATGCCTAAGTTCGAATATTGTCTTCGTCATTACCTCCCATTCAATTAAATATTTCACGTGTTTGGCCTTATTGAGTGAGTTTGAATCCACACATAAAGAATGTTAGAATTTTAATTAAATGTGATTAAATTCATCATTTCTTATCAGTTTAAGCTTTTGCGATAAGTCGTGTTTTATCACTTAGAAAGGGGCATGTTATTGTGGTTGATTGGTATATGTGTAAAATGAGTGGTGAGTCAATGGACCACTTTTTACTTCATTGTATGATGGCTAGTGCCCTTTGGAATAGGTTGTTGTAGATGGTATTGGAGCAACCTTGTAATGCCTAGTCGAGTAGTAGACCTCTTCGCTTGTTGGAAAGGGCAGTTTGGTAGGCTTGGGAATGTTGTATGTGGAAGATGGTTCCATCTTGCATTATGTGGTGTCTTTAGAGGCAAAGAAATGATCAATGTTCTGAAAACTGCGAATAAATGGTGGTGGAACTAAAAGATTTCTTCTTTAAGACTCTTTACCAATGGACAACTGCCTTTGAGTTAAATATTTCTAGCTTTCTTGTTTTTCTTGAGCTTTTTTATTTGTCTAGCTTGGTGTTTCTCTTGTTTACTTTTTGTGTAAAATGCAAGATTTTGGTTTTTTTTTTTTTCCCTCCTAAATATTCTCAGTGGTAAAAAAGAAGAAGATCCCTATGATTTCAGGTTTTTATGGCTTTTGAACTTGTATTGCATTTAAACCCTGTTTATATCTTAATCTTGCTTTTCAGTTATAAATAGATAAATCTCTATCTTGCATTTCCTCTGAAATATTTGTCTTTTGAGTGAAGCTGAAATGTTCAGTGTAATTCTCAGCCAGTGTGCCTGAAAAACGCTTGAGGTTTAAAACCACAACAGATGCCTCAGAGAAGCAAGTTATAGAGGCCATGCAGAAGATAGCTTCACATATCAAGAACCCTTCAAAGTTTGGTAAGGCTTCAAAGCTTGCCATACAGCTGATTCAGGCAGGAAGTGTCAAACCAGGAACTAGTGATCACTTCTTTGCCATACTAGAAGCTGCAATGTCTTCATCCACTTCTTGTATGGATCCTTCAGTGCGAGCAGATTATCATGCATTATTCTTGGCAGCACAAGATGCCCAAGAAGTAGGTTATGCTTTTCTTTTTTGCATACACTAATATTCTAATTAGTTTTCAATTTGTCGTTAGAGGAAAACGTCTTCCTTGAGGATAGTCTAACCTTCTGTACTGATTGTAGTGCCTCAATAAGAAGCAAAAGAATCAATTAACTACATGGATGATCAGGGCAGTGGATGCAAATGATTTACACACTGATGACAGCTTTGTGGTATGAACTTTATATTTGGTACTCTCATTACACTCACTACTGATCATTAAACAACTTCACATTTGAGTTAATCAGAAGCATATTGAGGTTTACAACAAGATATGTCAAGAATTTAGTATGCCATAGTTGATTTACCTGCAAATGATTTTCGTTATTAAAGTCATATACAATGCTATTGTCGGTTTATTGTATGGTAATGGTAAGCTCCTCAGTTTGTGCATAAAAATTTCTTCCCCTACTCATCTATGATGCTTTAATTTTGTAAATATGGAGGAATGGTGAAAATCTGTTTGAAAATTTATTATCGTGTTGGATATAGAAAATCTATTTGAAATTTGTATTGTAACTTTAATTAAGATAAATTTATTAGTCTTATTTAATGAGTTTGTGGTGGCATTGGTAGGATAACATGTATAAAAGGAGTGATGATTGGAAGATGATACTTACGGTATATAACAGCAATATACATGAAGAAAAAAAATTCTTTTTATTTAAGTGGTTTCTTATTAGTGTGGATGAAGATAGAAACCAATGAGGTCTACTTTTGAGAATAGTGGTTTAGTTTTCTTGCAAAATAGGGCTGTAAAATGTTTAAAAGTCTTTAAGGAATTAAACATATCCCTTGCTTTCAGTCCGTACAGATTCTAGGCAAGTATTTTGAAGAAATGAAAAACTTAATTTCTTTGAGCTTATTGATAATATTTGTTTTTGAGGAGTACTGATGACATTTGCTATATGAATATCATATGTATTGCATGTGTTGTAAGTAAATACTACCAAATGCAAATATATCAATTGTATATGTGGTTTTCTATGCAATACCAGAGGTGTTACGATAAGCATACAATGAAAACTATGTCAATGAAAAAAATAAAGGAAGACTATTCAAACAACCATTTATGTCCCTTATGGCTTGAGGCATGGTTGAGTTGAGTTTATTTTTAAGCCCCTTTCTGGATAATTTTTATAGGATAATTTTTACGATAAGCATTGTTTGTTGCTTGCCTGTGGGCAAGGAAAATTTAGCCGCCAAGAAAGTAGCGAAATTTGGAAAAGCATTCCTTTGTCTTATGTGGATAATTTGGAGGGAAAGGAATAAATGGATGTTTGAAGGGATGAGTTGAATTTGGTTCATGACTGGATGAATGCTTATGCTGTGTCCAGTCCACTTCTAGTCTAGATATTTACTGATCTTTTGAATTAGGAGATTGTAAATTTTTTAGGAGTAGCTCTTGTATGCATCTTTTTAATAAAATGATTGTTTACTTATTCAAAAAATGATATAGTGTATTTATGTAAATATATCTAAATAAGTTACAGTTTTCAGATGCAGATTTTCATTTGAAATTCTTCTTGGTGGTAGATTCGACTTGTAAACATTGAGTCAAGGGAGATGCATCTTTCTCTTTTATCTTTCTTGTATGAGAAAGTGCTACCTAAACACATGGCACGGGGCCAGTTGGTTCAGGTAGCATGGGGTGCCTTGTGATGTAAAGCTTTTTATGTTTTGGTAGAAGAACCACATGAAGCTACTACACTTGGGTAAACATAGAATCCATGATTCAAGATTGCTGAGATGCTGACACAGGAAGCAATATAAATACAAAAATTACATGATCGATTCCAAAAACAAAATTTTACAGAAGGAAGGACTTATTATGTATAATGTAGATTGTTATAATAAAGAGATGCTCACCTTTAAGTTGGAATGATACATGATATTATTATAAGTTGGAATCTTTATAACTGTAGCTTCTTTTTGCATGAAAACTTCATAATCCATGGACTTTTCTTTTTCTTTTGCATAGTACTTTTCCAGAAGAGTGATATAGGAAAGAAGGCCATTTCCAGATTGCACCATAGGGTTGAAGGGTTCATGAAACTCCAATTCCCCTCAAATTGGTGTCTTGACATTTTGTTTAAGAAATCCTGCTTAAATCTGCTAATAGCAAATTGTGGAAACTGGGAGATAACAAAACAAAACTATTATTAAATATAATGATCTCACTTGGCTGTACCTTTTTGGTAGAAAAGATTACATGAAACAATAAAACTAGGGAGAAGCTATTTTTATTTTGCGATCATTTTACTAGCTTTTTTTTTATTTGGGTGGCTATTTATTAGATAAGGGTGGGCTTACAGCATGATGGGTTAGTAAAAGTAGTTCACATGTTATACCAGGTTATGGTATTGTTCTGGACTTATCTTCTTATTAGGGAAAAAAAAATTGATTGGTATTAATTGAGATTAGGTGTTTATAGTCGAGGTCTAAAGAGTTGTTTGTCAGTATTGGGCTGTGTGACCTTTAATCTTTAAAAGTACAAATAGTGGCTATGCTCTCTTATTGGGCTTCTCACTAATATTTCCTCTCTCTCTCAGTTTTTATTTGATACTACTTAATGATGTCTTGAAATGATACTAGAGTCTCCTAGAGTTGTCAAAGGCAGGCTTGGCACTTGCGCGAGGGAAGGTGCTATGTAACTCCTCGGGACTGCTGAGTTGGTGTTAGTTTACTGAGGTGCTCACCTTTCTCACCTAGTCGATCTGCTTATTGAACTAATGGCTTTATTGTTGGATTAACCTAAATGACCCACATTTAGTCCATGGCTTAGTCATATAAAGACATTTAGCCCATACTTGAATGATATTCAACTTTCCTATTACAAGCAAAATAAGAATTCACTTATCTATTAAAGCGTTGTGAGGATAGCAAGTACTTTTGGTCTCTCTCTCTCTCTCTCTCATGTGGTACAACATTTGGGTTTCAGTTTTTAACGTTTGAAGAAAAAAAAATGTCAATCTTATGTAATTCTCCGAATTTAGACTTTGGGTCTTTATTTGTTTTTAGGGTTTCTATGATCAAACTCAAGTCCTTTTCAGATGTTGCACCTCATTTGGATGGAAATGAGAGGGCTGAATTGCATGCTCTGTCTTCTGAAAGATCAAAGGATCAAGTACTAGGATTGGTGTGACAGTAAATCTATTAACTGCAGAAGAATTTACCACTGTCCAAATTGACAAACGTCTACCCATGGTTAGATTGCACTGACTCTGGAATTTGGTGAAAATGATGGAAATATCAGAAATGAAAAGGGATTCCAGATTTTCAACAAATTGACCAAATTGACAAGATCTACCCATCATTTTGACCAAATCGACAACAGAAGAATTCACCACAACCCAGATGTAGGCATCAACTTCTATGTTTTGCTAGCTTGCGGTGTGTTTCTGATGCTACTTGGATGATTTTATCTTTATTATTCTGCATTATTATTATTTTATTATGTTAGGAAATTCAAAGGACAGTTTGTGCTTCTTATCTTATCTTAACGTCTTGGACTTATCCCAAGGATTGATAATGGCCGACATGTTGTAGTGTATTAATATGTGATAGTGATTTTAGTTCTGAACTACTAACATATGCTTTGTTTTCTCAAACCATGGCTGACTTTGTCCTTGTTTTGTTTATTTGTTTATTTGTTTATGGTGTTCATATAGTTTTCGAAAACAGCTGGACGGATCAAAGAAGCCATATCCAATCTCCCCGTTGCAGCTGAGGATGATGACAGAGAGGAAGCAGCAGCTCTGAAAGATGAAACAGAGTTGACATACGAAGATGGTCAAAGCAAGCAGGAAATATCTTTCGTTGCTCCATCTGAAGAAAATGAAGAGGAAGAAGAGTCTGACCCATTTGGACTTGATGCTTTCATGTCTAGTTCAGTTAATAAAGGTGGAAAAACAAAGGAAAAGAAAGTTGCAGCAGCCAGGATGAAGGAGGAAGTAGAAGAGAATAAGAGATTCATCAGGTCACAAAGGGAAGCCTTGATTATATGTTTAGAGATTGCTGCTCGGCGTTATAAAACTCCATGGTAAATACTTCGTGAAGAATTTCTCTTGATTCTTTTTTTTTTTATTCTTTTCATTTCTTCAATTATTTTCTTTCTTTCTTTCTCAGGTGCCAAACAGTTATAGACATCTTAGTAAAGCAGGCGTATGACAACGTGGGAAGGTTCACATCCAGACAGAGAGATGCGATTGAGAAACTTTGGGCTTCCATACGGGAACAGCATGCACGTAGGAAGCAAGGGAAATCAGTCACTGGGAAACTTGATGTAAATGCTTTCGAATGGCTACAGCAAAAATATTCTACTGAGAAGATCAGCATTCGACATTCTGTTGGAGCTAGTGGAGATCGTCGTGCTCAGCAGTGGCTTGGTTGATATATATATATACTCTTTTTCTTTCTTTTTCTTTTACTTAATATTTTGGAATTGGCCGTACAAGATTTTCATAAACAATCAAAACATGGAGGAGTTCAAGCCCTTGAAAAACATGGGCAGGGTGGTTATAGGGTCAAGTATTGAGTGATCAAGTTCGGTTTATTTAATTTTTTTTTTGAATATGAGCTTGGGTTGGACTTATCATCATGCTAGATAGTCTGTTCGAACTCTATTCATTTAATTTTTCAAATGAACTTGAGCTTGTTTACGATTTACTCAATTAACTTATTCATTCCACATATAAAGTAAATGTGTTTGATTTTCTTTTTTTAATAAATTCTTACTAATTATTAGTTCATTAACTATTGCTACGATTTTATTATTTAATTTAATTAGATAAATTAACTTGAATATTAAACAATCTAATCTGGAGTCTATATGCTTGTCTTATGGTATATTTATATCAAGAATCACAATTACAGTTATTCTTATTAATATTAACATTTTAAGCATTTAAAAAGATACAATAGAATTTTATTGGTAATGAGTTAGTGTATAAGTTTATTCGAGCTTATATGAGTTGAGTCAAGTTCATCCGAGTTTGGTTTACAATCAGATTCCTTCCTCATAATTTTTATAAATTTTTTTTAACACAAATGATGTAACAAAAAAAATAAACTTCGAATCCTTCTCGGAAATTGGAATATAGGGATATTAACATCGGAAAAACCAATAGAATAATGATTTACAAATTTCACACAAATTTAATGGTAAGTTCATCTATTCATTATATCGAGCGGGTTAAGATAATGATTTTTATCATTTCTCTATTAAAAAAAAAAAAAAAAAAAAAAGGCAATTAGTAGGTTTTTTGAAAGATCTACAGTAAAAAAAAAAAGAAGGTTTTTTGAAAGATCTAGATTTTATTTTATTTTTGTATCCATAAAAATTTAAAATTAAATCTGGACCACACAGCACCCGTGCCAAATTCCAAACTTCCAAAGTACGAGTGGGTCGAACCGAAGAATATTCGAAAAAAGGGACTTGTTGGCAAAAAAGAAAATACAAACCAAAACCCTAAACCCTAATCCGCACCCCTTGCGCTGCTATAAATCCACAAAGCAAAACCCCAAATCACTCACGCCGATCTTCACCCGAAGGTACAACCTCTCAACCTCGTTCAGTTTACTTTCACTACACATCTGTTGTCGAAAACTAGTATGCATTTGTTTTTGTTTTCTGCAAAAGAAGCACATATCGAAGGCTTGCGGGTGGTTTTATGAATGCCCGTTGAGCTCAAAAGCTGTGCGAAATCATTATCATCTTCTAATATCATCCTCTTGATGTAATGGTTTGCTCGAGGATTTTGTATAGGATGATGAAACATTCTCTGACCCATTTGCCCTTATATTGGCATTCGGTTTTTAGATTAATTTCCTTTGAAGAAATGCTGTTTATTCTGTCGATTGATTTGTGTAGAGATTTGGGTTGCTTTGTGTTGATTTGGGTTGGATTGTAGGTGATATAATGGAATACTCTGTGTGTGTCTGTGTGTTCATATAGATTTAGATTGGAACTTGAAATTTATTGAAGTATTGGGATAAGAGGAACAATATAGAATTGGATTGTCTGTAAGACAAGTATTTGGACTAAGAGGAAATTACTAGGGCTTAAAAAGGTATTTGGGTTTTAGAGGATGAGCTAATTCGACTTGATAAAGTACTTAAGACGAACATATTCGTGGTTAAATATGGAGTTTTAATTTCTCTTTCATAATAAATCTGTCATCTTCAATGTGTGAGAAGATGAATGGAAGAACTTATGTGGGAAACAATCAATGGATTGAGCTGCACAAAAGTGGTTGCATTGTGTGTTAGCGTATCTGTTTCTTGCTGCGTTTGTTTGACTGCAGCATCTGTTTTCTTTTAGGTCTTTGTTGTGCTTTTCGTGTTGTAACATATGGTACCCTTTTAAGAGAAGCTTCCAATTGGAGTTTATGGTTTTTTACATCTTTAAGGTGAATGCTAACACATTTTCAATTTGAACAGAAGTTTTTGTTGGAAGGCTTTGAATTGGGTGAACAAGATGTCAAAAAACCCAAAGGTTTTCTTTGACATTCTGATAGGAAAGGCGAAAGTTGGGCGAGTGGTGATGGAGCTATTTGCTGATGCCACCCCTAAAACTGCTGAGAATTTCCGTGCCCTTTGCACCGGGGAGAAGGGGATCGGGAGCTCTGGGAAGCCATTACACTACAAGGGCTCGGCATTTCACCGCATAATCCCCAGCTTCATGTGCCAGGGTGGGGATTTCACAAGGGGGAATGGGACCGGAGGAGAGTCAATTTATGGCTCAAAGTTCGAGGACGAGAACTTCAAGCTGAAGCACACTGGTCCAGGAATTCTATCCATGGCTAATGCTGGACCACACTCAAATGGTTCCCAGTTCTTTATCTGCACAGACAAGACCTCATGGCTTGATGGGAAGCATGTTGTTTTTGGTAAAGTTGTGGACGGCTACACTGTGGTTAAGGAGATGGAGAAGGTGGGATCCAACAGTGGGACTACTAAGGAACCTGTTGTAATTGAAGATTGTGGTCAGATTACAGAGAATTGATGAAGACTGATATTGTAGTTCTTGTAATTCTTTGATGAGAATTATAAATGCTCCTGTAGATAAATGTCCAACTTGTTTTATCTGCAATAATGACTACTGATCTTGTGAATAGAGAGCTTATCAGATGCATTGTAATTTTCTTTCTACTTTTGGACTTGTGTTCTTAATGCTCTCACTATTCAGTTGCTTCTCAAGTCTCAAGTTTAAGTTATTTTATTTAACAGCAAAGCGCTTGAGTTCACTATCCTCAACGTGTACCTTATATTTGGATGGTGATGAGTGCTTTCTTGTGATTGGTTTTTACATGGCAGCGGTATAGGGGGTGAGTGACCTTTTCTTTGCATTCAAGAAAATCTAGTTTGTTGCACTCTTTGCTGAGATTAGTATTAGCCAGATTTTCCTATAAGGAAAATCCCTTGTAATTCTTCAGTAGTTCTTTATCTTACAATTTATTTCCTAGAAAGAAAATTTGTTGTCTAGCCAGATTTTTCCTGACTTACAGTATACCGAGCATAGTTTGGCTGCAGAGAAAATGAACCGACTGAAGCATGTAAATAGTCGTATGGCCCATAAATAGTGTTGGTGTAACTTCCAACAAGAAAGACTGAAGCATGTAACTCAAACAAGAAAGACTTTGGTATCAACTCATGGGCCATAAATAGTCTTTTTTAGAACCCTTCATTTTTTATTGGGCGGCGAAAACTATTAATGCAGTGATTACACATACCTAGTCTTCGATTTGGGAACCTTACAAAGTTACAAGACAGCCAAACGTTATAGTGGCGTTCTGCAAAGATATGAAGGTGAAAATAAAAGTAATAGATGGAGATTAGGGGATGAAAGCATACATGAGTCTTGTCTCCTACTAACTTTGTATAGACCAAGTACATTTTAGGGTTGTGTGCTTTCATAAGCCGATTGTCATTAATTGGCCTTCGATCATGCGGGAGATTATGATCCACCTTTCTTTAACGAGTTGTCTTTCCTAAGTGGGTGTGCTTTCCATAGAAGATGGTTGCCTAATATGAAATTTCCTTCCTAGATGTGTGCTTCATGCAATATTGGGTTTTGGTGAGCTAACTAGTCCTTTGAGGCCGTGTTTAGGCTAGCTGTCTATTGGGCCGATAAGAGTGTAAGCTTCCATTCCAATAGTCTCACATTCTTTTGAACTACTTGCATAGGCCAATAAAAATTAAGTTGAAGACAAAATTGTGGGTGTCATAATGCAAGCATAAGTGTGTTTACCGCCCCGGCAGGCATGGTGGCATTCATCAATGATTAAAACCTTTATCATGCTTAGTTTGAAAAAACTATGCATCAAGCAGCAAGCAATTTTTAGTGTCAATTGCATATTTAGTTAGATAAATGAGTGCGCTGGCATTTTTTCTTGCTGGTAAGAGAAATGCTATATACACTTTTACTTTCACACTCTTAAATTCAAACTCCTTGACGTAACCCTAAAAATTATCATTAGATCATGGAGAGATCATTAATGAATTTTGAATTCAATGGTGATTTTTATTGACACTTTAGATAGTGCATGTGAAAGTGTATGTAGCGTTTCTCTCCAACGGGGGTGGGGCTAGACATCTCGCCCAATTGATCATTCACCTAGTCATACGTAGGATTAAAACCCAGGTAGGCACCCAACTCATCCCCCGGCAGTGAGACAATTTTTGTTTCAAATGCTGCCAAGCTTATTATTTCTGAAGGACTTCGGAACAACACAGCCAAACTTTAAAAACAAAACCAGCAGTCGTGCTCCCTTGGCTTGAACTCCAAACTTGTTTTGTAGACCTAATGTCAGCATAACGAGCAATTTGTTGGATCTCAGTTAGTAATCGACACGTTCCATGAGAAGGGAAAAGAACAGACAATTACGTACATAGGACAAGCAACTTTTTAACTTTAACTTGTTGAGAATATATAAGAATGTATATTGAATCTCACATAATAATGTATGAGAAGAGCCAAAGACCAATAATACAAATACACATACTAGTAACCAATGTGAGACAATGTACAATATATATAACCTACCAGCTCCCCTAAAACTTAAGGTGGAGTGCGAGAAACCAACTTGAATTTGAAGATAAGATCGCCAAATTGTCATGGAGGATGCGACTTTGTAAGGAGGTTTGCGAGCTGATCATGGAAAGTAATGGAATGAAGATATAGTGAACCTTGAAGAAGATGATGCTAGACGAAGTGACAATCAATCTCAACATGTTTGGTTCATTCATGAAAAACATCATTATAGACGATCTAAATAATACTATTCTTGTTGCTTAAGTGGTGATTTAATATAACTTTGTGGCTCATGTCAAATGGAGTGATTTGTTACATAACATCTCATTTTACGGTTATTTTAGGTAACTTTGCGCGGCACAAAATGCAAAGACAGGCGAAACTAATCTAAATGATAATGAAAAAGACCATTGCAACTTTACTTGAGTTGTTTTCGAAAAAATATGGAGGAAGATAGTATGGCGCAGCAGATGTGCCTAATACATCAACAATTTATTTTATTTTATTTTATTTTTTTGTTTAAGAAATGGCGGCAGAAGCCCTATATCAAAAGAAGGAATCATCTCTTTTCACCAAAAAAAAGAAAAAAGAAAAGAAGGAATCATCATACATTGCTTTGCATCTTATGAAGCTGTTTTCCTCCAATCATATCCTTGATTTTTCAGTGCAGATAATCACCATCATATTTGGGACAAATTGCTTCTTTCTCAAACCCATATGATGAAACCCTCCACTGAATGGTAAACGGTCACACACTAATGTACCATATTGATTTGACCCATTATGGTATTGTGCCAAACCAGTGGAAGCTATACTTTTGTAAGAAAGAACATATGAAAAAAGTTAAAATGATTTCTTTCTCATAACTTGGGAGAAATATTTTCAATATTTTCTTCTACTATTCCCAAACAAGATTGCCATAGTTTGCAGTCTACATTTTGAAAAGCTGATGGGCCTGTTCTGATTTCTGGGGGAAAAATAAGTGGACTTTCTTGAACATGAAAGTTGTTAGTGTATCTTTGCAGTGAACAAAGGCCAGTTGCTTTCATTTGGTGTGCTAAGCATAGCTGTGACAAAGACTCCTTGCTAGTCCCAGCAATGAAGTCCATGTAGTCCTTAATCCTAGCCACCTTCACTATCCAGCTTCCATTGAAGAGAGAAATGAAATGTGAAAGAAGAAAAGCCAAAAATTCTCAACAAATGAATGTGAAAGAAGAAAGGTCAAAGTCTCAACCATCAACATAAATCTGAATATCCTAAGCGATCCTAGACATGGTCTATGTCAGATAATGAAACTAACCAACACTCAAAATTAGGAGTTGCATAACCATCAAACATAAAGAATAAGAATGAACAGATTCAGTAAACCTGGAGATGGGGACTCACGAAACGTGCAACAATTGTCCCAGGAATGATGTCTCTTGCTCCCCCATCGTGTCAATGCTGAGAATAGAGATATTTGTCGTCTGATCATCCACAAATACATTTCTTTCAGACTTTTCCCAATTCAAACATTGAACTACAACACAACCAGTTAATTCCACGCAAAATAAACACGGTTGTCCAGTATAGCATACTATATTGTACTTGAGAATGTAGTGACAAGAAATATTCGGAGGTAAAAACTACAAGAACTCACCGGTTGCCATTGACAACTAGAAATTGCCCCAGTCAGTTAACTGATTCTGCCAGCAGGGCCAACGACCAGCACTCTGCCTCCTTTACAGCACTGAAATGGATCATTCACCCCCCCCTGTTCCTAATATGGATGATTCATCGCTCTACCGCAGTTTCACAGGTTGTTTCTTTCTTACATAAGAAGGCCAGTGGCAAACATCTATACATTCATTTTGATCCTGACATGGCCAGTGGCAACCTATCAAGAGGCCGATGTTCCCATTTTGTAACTAATATGTGTAAACCATCACACCGGTGGCAGCCTCTCAACAACTTCAGGCTTGTTCGGTAACATTTTTAGAACAGCTTTTTGCTTTTTAGCAAAAAAATAAAAAGTATTAACAAACTCAAAACACAAAATACCCAAAACTTTTTTTTTGATAAGTAATAAGAAGTTTTATTAAAAAGCGTATAGGCGCCCCAAGGTACACTGGGAGTATACAATAGGATCACCTAACTAGAAGGAGAAAAACGAAGAAGAAAATCATCATAACTAATCGAAACAGGAGAGACATGCGCAACGGTCCAAAGATACAAAGTTTGAAAGCAAGAGGCTAAAATGTCTTCCCAAGTCCCCTCCACATCCTCAAAGCACCTATTATTCCTTTCCCTCCATAGACACCAAAAAAAGCACGTAGGCACCATTTTCCACACCGCGGCACTCTCCCTCCTCCCCGAAGACCACCAACAAGCGAGAAAATCCGAAACCCTCTTCGGCATCACCCAAGACAACCCAAACCGCCCGAAGAAGGTGCTCCACAAAGTATAAGCTACCTCGCAATGAAGGAGAAGATGATCCACCGTCTCCTCGGACTTCTTGCACATACAACACCTATTTGTCACAATCACCCGTCGCTTTCTAAGATTGTCCAGGTCAAAATTTTTCCCAAAGCCGCCGACCACACAAAAAAACTCGCCCTCAGAGGAGCTTGGGTACGCCACACACTCTTCCACGGAAATCCTCCCCCAACAGGACTCGCCAAGGCGGCGTACAGGAGCTTGACCTTGAATCGGCCTCTTTTGGAAGAATTCCACCACAACCTATCTTCACACCCTCGCCTCACTTGAGCAGCATGTAACACCTGGAAAAAAGAAGCCAACACCTCCACCTCCCAATCATGCGCTTCTCTAGAAAAGCTCACATTCCACTGGTTAGTGCCTCCCAGCACCTCCAGATGCTCCGCCACTGAAGCATCCTTAGCGCAGGCAATGCTAAATAAACCTGGAAAGGCATGCTTAAGAGCCAAATCACCACACCACAGATCGTGCCAAAAGCGCACCTTAGACCCCTCCCCAACCTGAAATCGAGTAAACCTTTGGAAATTGGCCCACCCCATCCTAATGTTCTTCCATAACCCCACCCCCAGAGGACCCCCCGGCTCCAAGGAACACCACCCTCCCCAAAGACTACCAAATTTCGCATTCACTACAGCCCTCCACCAAGAATCTCTTTCTAACCCATAACGCCACAACCACTTCCCTAAGAGGGCGCGATTGAAGACCCTAAGGTTCCTGATACCCAAACCTCCCTCCTTCATCGGGGTGCAAACCTTCGCCCACCCCACCAGGTGGAACTTGAACTCATCGCCTAGACCTCCCCATAAAAAGTCCCGCTGCAACTTCTCGATCCTCATTGCAACACTACCTGGAATGGGAAAGAGTGACAAATAGTACGTCGGCAAGTTGACGAGAGTACTCTTGATAAGGGTTATTCTCCCCCCTTTAGACAGATAAGATCTTTTCCACCCGGCCAACCGACGTTCTATCTTCTCAATAACTCCATCCCAAATATGTGTAGCCTTGCAAGAGGCCCCTAACGGCAAACCAAGGTACCTAACAGGCAATGAAGCAACCCCACACCCCAGAATCTCAGCTAACCTGTCCACTTGGACCACATCCCCCACTGGAATAATCTCCGACTTGGCCAAATTAACTTTTAACCCGGAAGCAGCTTCAAACAACAGAAACACACTCCTCAAATACCGAAGCTGGGCAGGCCTAGCATTACAAAAAATCAAAGTATCGTCCGCAAACAAAAGATGAGACGTAGTAATATGACCGACCTGAAACCCCTCAATAAAACCCCCGTTCACTGCCGCCGAAATCATTCTGCTTAGAGCTTCCATAACAAAGACGAACAACAGAGGAGATAAAGGGTCCCCTTGTCTCAAACCCCTGGAGCTGCTGAAGAAACCATTAGGCGAGCCGTTGATCAGGATTGAGAACCGCACCGAAGAAATACAATGTTCAATCCAAGAGCACCAAATCCCACCAAAACCACACCTCCTAAGCATGTATAACAAGAAACCCCAATTCACATGGTCATAAGCTTTTTCTAGGTCCATTTTGCATATAACCCCTGGTTCCCCAGATCTCAGCCGACTGTCTAGGCATTCATTAGAAATCAAGACAGGATCGAGAATCTGCCTACCTTTAATAAAGGCACTCTGGGATTGAGAAATGACCTTATCCAGCATAACCTTCATTCGATTTGCTAACACCTTTGCTATGATCTTGTACATACCTCCCACAAGGCTAATAGGCCGAAAATCTCTGAGATTAGTAGCTCCGGGAATCTTCGGAATTAGCGAAATGAAAGAGGCATTAAGGCTCTTCTCAAACCTCTCCCCAGCATGAAAAGCATAAAACACCTTCATTACATCCTCCCTCACCACCTCCCAACAAACTTGGAAGAATGCCATAGAAAACCCATCAGGACCCGACGCCTTATTGCCATTCATTTTAAACACTACCTTCCTTACCTCCTCTTCTTCGAAATCTCTCTCCAACCATCTAGCCTCCTCCTCCGAAATGGAATCAAAGGAGATACCATCCACCATCGGCCTCCAGTGACATTGCTCCGAAAAAAGTCTTTGATAGAACTCAACCACATGCTCACTAATCTCGGACGGATTTGAAGAGATGCTGTCTCCAATCATGAGAGAATCCATAGAATTGTATCTTCTATTAGAATTAGCTATGGAGTGAAAAAATTTCGTGCATTTGTCTCCTTCCTTTAGCCACATCACCCTGGACTTCTGCCTCCAACTCACCTCCTCCATAAGCATGCAATTCTCTAGCTCTCGAGCCACATCCGCCTTCCTCCTAACTTCCCCTTCCTCCAAAGCCCTACTTTCTTCATTCTCATCCAATAACCGAAGCTCTTCAAGAAGCATCCTCTTATTCCTATCAAGGTTACCAAAAACCTCTTCGTTCCAAATCTTCAAATTCAGCTTTAAGGCCTTTAGCTTGCTAGCAAACACAAAACTTGGCGAACCATGAAACTCATAGGAATCCCACCATTGTTTCACTTGGGCCACAAAACCATCTGCTTTAAGCCACATGTTCTCAAACTTAAACGGCCTCTTCCCTCTTGACACTTCCCCCATCTCTAGTAAAATTGGGAAGTGATCCGAGCACAGGCGAGAGAGTCTCTTTTGCTTAACCCCTGGACACCGTGCCTCCAACTCCGGAGAAATAAGAAACCGATCAATCCTTGACCATAGGGGGGGATCATTTGAAATAGACCATGTATACAAACCCCCAATCAAGGGAAGATCCATGAGCCCTTGATCCGAAATGAAATCCGAGAATTCCATCATGGACGAGTCTAAATGAGCATCACTTGATCTCTCACTGGGAAAGCGAGTTACATTGAAATCACCCCCAATACACCAAGGCATATCCCACCAACTCATAACACCCGCTAATTCCTCACATAGCAGCCTCCTATCCCTATAGAGATTCGGGCCATAAACCCCAGCAAAAGCCCAGACAGAATGATCTCCACTGTTTCTAAAAGAGATTGCCAAGGTGTAAGACCCCACACAAACCTCGACCTTCTCCACCACCCTATTATCCCACATAATTAAAATACCTCCCGAAGCCCCACTAGAATCCAAACAACACCAATCCACATGACTCCTCCCCCATAAGCTACGGACTATACTGCGAGACATCTCCTGAATCTTGGTTTCTTGGAGACAAACAATATCAGCCTTCCAATCCCTAAGCATATTACTCACCCTCAGGCGTTTATCCTTCCTGTTCAGCCCTCTCACATTCCAAGAAAGTATTTTTAACTTCATA
Source organism: Corylus avellana (assembly GCF_901000735.1). Taxonomy (NCBI): domain Eukaryota; kingdom Viridiplantae; phylum Streptophyta; class Magnoliopsida; order Fagales; family Betulaceae; genus Corylus; species Corylus avellana. Next base: position 9,064,883 of record NC_081542.1, on the reverse strand, counting down.
ATGACGCCACCTGCCCCCTCCCCTTCCTATTACCGCGACTTGACCTCGCCCCTTTAGTATCATAGTTCACAGAACACTCCAAATTCCTAATCTCCCTCTTGCCCTTGGCCCCACTACTCGTATTCAAAATCATCTCATTGTTCCGACGTTCCTCTTCCAAGAAGGTCAAAAGCGCAAGCAATTGTAACTTGTGACCCGTGTAAGAGATCCCCACAATCGGATAAATCTCATTAGCACACTGGATTACCCAATCCGAGTATCCCTTCACACCCCCATCATTGGGCCCGTACGACTTCAAGGGAGAAGGCACACTGACCTCACAAAAATCTGTGTCTACAACTCGAGCTTCACCCTCCCTGCCCACCTTCCCAGCAGAGTAATCAGCTATGATCCTAGTGTCCTGCAACAAGCCCAGCCCCTCACAAGCCTCCAGACCTGCCTGAGACCCTTCTCCCTGCGCCCACGGCACCAGCCCATTATCCTCGGTCAGAGCCTGAACCAGAATTCCTTCCCCTCTGACCTGCGACAGCAACTCCGACTGGCTAGGCGGCTCACCAGGCAGAACACGAGACCCCACACTGCCAGCATCCACTCCCGGCGCCACCTCCACTGTTTCTGCGATCTTCACCATCGTCGAGCACTTCTCTTTCAACAACTGGGCCTCACCTGCCGAGCCTTGGACCACCAAACCCTTCAACGACGCACTCTGGGAAGCTCCGGCGAGCACTGAGTTCTTCTTGCCGACAGAATGGGCTTCGGTGCGCTCCACGCGGCTATCCAAGCCTTCGACAGAGTCGCTCTGAACAGCCTGTGGACCCTGCCCTGTCACTTCCTGATTCCCACCTGCCGATTCCGAGACCACCAAAGACTTCGCCGGCCCCCTCTGTGTTGCTCCGCCTACCTTCAGACGCTTCCCCTCACCGCTAGGCAACTGTCCTGGCGCAGCCGGCTCTAGATCGGCGATCAGGGCTACCGGTGAGCGCTTCCCCATCACTTCTAGTGTCGAGTTTGCTGATTCTGTGGCCTCCAAGAGCTTCGCCGGTCCACTCTGAATCACATCATAAGCTGGACCACTCTGAGTCGCACCTGTCGCCGGCCCACCTCCGTCAGAGGGAAATTCCGGCACCTCCACGCCAATCGCCGGGACCTCGACAGGGACAGCCACTACTGCCGGCGACCTCATTTCCGATCGCGAGTCTCCTCCCGGTGACGACGCCCCATCATCTCCGGTCGAGCCCTTTTGCCGCTCCATCAACCCACCCTTCATACTCAACGGGTGGGGACCAATAGATCTCTCACCCTTGGATCCCATATTGCCCCGGCCCTCCTGGCCCAGACCTGAGCCCAAACCAGATTTCCTCTTATAAACTACCACTTTCCTCTTTACCTTAAATCCTCTCGTGGGCCTAACGCCATTCCGGTCAGCCCACTCTTTTCCTTTAACTTCTCTACCCTCACCCCCAGAATGAATTACACCTAAGCCTCTCCCAGGCCTTGGACCGTGACCATCAGTCCACGTCTTCCTCTCCAGCTTTTCACTCACTCCAACAGACTGGGCTGAACCCCCACCCCCTTCAACCTGATAAAGCCCACTTTCCTCCATTCTTAAAAGAGCCCTATCCAACTTGTGAATTCCAACGTCAATTTCTTCTTTCAGCCAATTCAACGTCTCTCTGCATTCTCGTAGCTCAAGACTTACACCCAAAACTACTTTTACCTTTATGTTATATCACAACCCAAAAACACCCTCTAAAATTTTTTACCGAACGAACTCTATTTCTCAAGTGACAGAGTAAATGCACAAATTCTGGTGTTCTACAGTTAACAAAGTTCATACATATGATATGATCATCAGATCTACACAACTACCTACATTGCAGGACATATTCATGGAGTCGATTTACATGTAAATACTGATATGTGGTCTTTCAAAATTACACTTCTTCTATGGTCACTTCTGCTGTCCTGTAGTTTGCATAACTAGTATTGATATCATTCAATCTGAAAAATTATGAACAGAAAAACCCAGCAAAATTTATTTGTCCATAAAATTGAAAGACTAGAAGAAATAGATTGCAGGGTAGTAAATACAAGAAAGAGGCTAAAGTGCCAGGTAATATATAACTAGAAAGTAACATATGAGTAGACTATGATTATTAGTCAACGAAGTGAATTTATGGGGAGAAAAATGACCTCTTCATGTAATTTAGCATATTAATGTACCTTACTATGCACCTGGTTGTCTGCTACATGCACAGTTAAATATTTTTCCAACTTTGGTGGGGTTTGTGTATTCGAACTCTCTTGTACTTTTTTTTTCAAGTCACACTCTTCTTACCATTTAATTCTATTTGCACCAGTTCTATGGGTCTTGGTACTTAATCACTTAAAATGCACATCACCTAATTGGAGAGAATGCTAAATTAGTCAATTCTGGCAAAGTGTAGCTAATCTTTTGAATGACGGGTTTTTCTCTACCTCTTCCACAACTATAACAGTGAATGTTGAAGCAAAGCATGATTTTGCCCAGATGAACTTGAAGTTGAAGAATTTTAAGCTCAATTTTTTCTTTTGTAATTAGCCTGAGTTATTAAGGCAAAAAGATATTCAAGAGTCGGTCTAACATAGGACAAGATCAATCTAAAGCAGGAACTGAAGAACTATAATTCAAAATGATTCTGAAAGAGAAGTGTAACAGAAAGGAAACAAACATATAATCTTGATCCAGTACAAAAAATAACATCATCATCCACAGGGAAAGAATGATCATATTTGATATTCCAAAGCAAAAAGGACATTACATGAAAGGAGCAGAAAATTAAGCTGTACCTAATACTTTTCCCAAGAACCACCATAGAAAGATAAATAAAGGAAACTAACCAATAAAACTTAATTCTCTGTCAAGCTTGCGATTCTACCTCCTACAGCTTGTCACCATGCAAGTTATAACATATAAGAGTGTACTGTGTATCATGCAAATAGGTTACAACACTGACAACTAATCTAGTGAAAATAAACAACAATCCAATATTTCCTGGCATCATTAAGGCTTTTTTTATGATATTAATATTAATAACAAGAAAAAAAAAAAAAGAAAAAAAAAAGAAAAAGAAAAAGAAAACAGGAATGGAGTAAATAGCCATATGGAGAAGCCAAGAGAATATTGAAATAAAAAGGCCCAATGCGGTCATGAACATGTTTGAGAAGTCTTGATAAGGTCAAGAAGCACATAAACTAAAAGACATGGAGACTTTGAAAACCTTTTAAGAAGCTAAATGTAATTCTCTACTAAACTCTGCTCTTATATCACAGGTTTAATTAACACCTTCAAAAAGCATAAAGCCAAAAGCTTGACAAAATATAAGGTGGGGCAAAAGCTATATAGCAGTTTTCAACTGAGTAATCTTAATTAAGATTAACCAGGAAAGATGACAATGAAGATGTCTTAAATGCTTCTAAATGGAACACATAAAATATGCTCAGGGGGGAAAAAATAAATAAAAGGAAAGAAAGAATGACACCTAAGATAAGACAACGAACACTGGAGGGGAGAGAGGAAGAGGGGAGATGAAGGCAAGCTGAAAGAGTACATACTGAATGACCTCCTATATCAAACTCCTTTTTATACTTGAATATAACAACCAAATTATGCATGAATTGATCGAGGTATGCAGTAATTTCTCTATTCAAACAGGAAATGAAGTAATCATCTCTTAGGACTCCCAATAGACTTGTAAATTTCCCAAGAACACTAACTGTAGTTCAAAGGTGCCCTGAGAATAACCACAGGATGATATCTATGACAATAATCCACCTATCAAGCATCAATAATAGCTAAGCATAACAGTTGATTTTGGAAACTCAAGACAGCATCAGATAACAAACAAGTACATCTGCAACAATGTAAAAGGGAAACAAATGTAGTGAATATATGTTATATCTATCGTAGTGTAACAATGGACATTAGGCAAGGATATAAAGGCTTAGATTCCCTTATTGAAGAATAGAATACAAAATTATAACAAGATTTGTACTCAAATAAAAGCCATCTTTGGCAACAAAAGAGAAAGAAAACAAACAAATCCTTCAAAAAGATCATTAATTTGAATTCTATCAATCTCCACTTGTAATACTGATTGACATAGTATTACTCTACCTCGATTCTTTTCACTCCCAATCTTCATCGGCCAATTGATCATCGGTCTCTTCTCTCGGCGGCCGAACCACCAACACCACAGTCCCTAAGCTCTCCCCCACACCCATTTCCTTCAATGCCAACCCTCTTTCAACTTTCAAGTCCCCACCATCACCATCACCCGCCACCAAATAAAAACTGTCATCGGCCTCCACCCCCTTCCTGCCCCTATCAGCCACCACCAAGATAGCCTCCTCCCTGTACCACCTATTGGCCTTCCAAGGCACGACCCTCGCATCCGGAAAGGCCACCACAACTCCCCCGTTTCCTAACCCTATCAGAGGCTCCCACGCCGGCAACACCACCCACCTCTCCCACCCCTTCTCCGCCACCACCACTCCAAACTCACCCTCGCTCCTATACTCCCTCGGCGCTTCCAAAACCTCCCGCTCCCTCTCCTCAGCTCTGCAAACCGGCAATACAACCACGCTGCTCGCCTCCGCCACCTCTCCAAGCCTCAACCTCACCACCGGAACCCGAACAGCGTTATCTGTATCCACTTCGATCCCTCCTTTCTTGTCACTGGTCCCCTCCAAGTCCTCCAACACCCTGCTTCTCGCTTTCTCAGTCTCTGCAACTTTCAGTGCCTGCTCTAAAGCAGCAGTCCTCTGCTCTGACTGGTTCTTATGCTCCCTACTCTGCCTATAATACATAAAGGAGAGACAATCTCCGGGGAGATTATAATCAAAGCTCTCCCACCCTTTATCCCCACGCCTGCGAGGAAAATCCTTGATGGCGCGGGCGAGCTCCTGGGCGCCCTGGGCGTCGAACCTATGATCAACGATGTAACGGGCAGCGGCGGCGCGCTGCAGGGCGCTCAGGAGCCGAATCTCGTACAATAACTCGGCGCCACCGGTGTCGAACGAGGAGACGAGTTCTGGGTCGGTGCTGGATTGAAGGAGGGAGTCCCGGACTTGGGCAGCAACGACGAGGCGGTTCTGCTCGACGCCGGATATTCCAGTGGATTCTTCGAGGGAAGAAGGGGTGAAGCCTTCCCGCATTAGGGAGGGAATGAGCGGTGCGTACTCGTACCAGAGGCCGAGGCGGTTGGCGAGGATTTCGAGGCGGCGATCGGCGTCGAGGGCGCTGAACTTGGAGGGGAGAGGAGTGGAGGGTGGAGGCCTGAAGGGCTGGTACAGCTGTTGTTGGGAGTTGGAAGGGGGAGTGAAAGTGGCTGAGATGGGCTTCTGGGAGGGTTTAGGGAGGAGTGGAGGGTGGACCGGGAGGGTTAGATTGGGGTGGGGGCTGAGGAAGGTGGAGTTGAAGTGGGGCCGGAGGGTGTTGACCGTTGCAGAGAGCATGGTGTTGAGTGGGGAATGGGGATGGTGAAGGTGGAAGAGAGAAGAGGAGGGAAGAGGCAAGCCACTGCCTTATCCGATGTCTTTTTGGTATATGTTCTATTCATTCGGGCATTTTACTTAACAAGTCGGGGGAAGCACGTGCAAGTCACGTGCTTATTCTCGTGTTCAATAATAATAGAAGTAGTTACCTCGATCGTTAAACACATTTAAATTCTTAACAATTCAATAACGTAAAAGCATCACCAAAGTTAGTAGATATGATAATCTTTAATTCTTGAAAATGTATGCGAGAAACTTCTAGAATGCTATTCCGATGAAAATGTAAGCTAGAAATCCTAGAGTTAATTTTAAAGAGTAAGTTGGCAGTTTAAGATAATTTGCACAAGATAGAGTTGGTGACTCTCTCTGTCTCTCATCCCTTCTCTCTCTCAAATCGAGAAGGTAGATTTTCAGAAAAACGATCGAAAATGGATATGGAGGAGAAAATGGAGTAGGTATGGCTGTCGGGTTAGTCACAGGACAACGCATCTGTTGAAGACTCGATGAGAAGAAGACTAAAGCCAAAAGAGTCCACACAAATCTCCAAGTCGTTATATTTTCGTAAGGCTAAAACAACCATTTTACGCTAAAACTAAGTGTTACTATTCCCGTGGCATCCCTCTTTTGTATATATCTTTAGGTTTAAGATATTATTTGTAGAATTGGGACCAACTTTATATTGTGTATGTTAAATTATTTTTTATTTTAAAAGTTTAACTCAATAGAAAGAGCCAAAGAGAGGTAAATTATTTATTAATGAGATCGATGCAATTACTTCTTAAAGATGAAATCTTCAAGAGATGGAGCAAAGAACTGTGACACAGTTGATGACTTGCATGGACGAATCTCTAAGACTTGCACATTCAATTGATGCAATTATACTTGCTATATTACATAAGGAACATTTGGAAGAAGTGATGTTATTCAAAAATGGCTGATTTTATTTCTCGCTTTTCAAATTTCGTCCTTGAGGACAAGGACGTCTTTAAGGGGAAAGAAATGTTACGAGAACTTCTCTCCTTCCAAACTCCCGCATTTCTCATTTACCAAAGCCCAAAACCAAGAATGAGTGTTAACTCAATCCCCTTGGAACGTCAAAAGAAACCCGTTGTTTCTTCGACTTTGGGATCCCACTACTCCCTACATTCAATATTATGATGGTAGAATAGGCATATCATATCCGCATACCCTAACTTAACATCTTATCCCCAGTAGACAACCTACCCTTAATAGCAGCCCCACAACAACAAGGAGGAGTGTCTAGGAATAGCAAAGGAAAACCTTTAGTTCCTTTCTTATCACATGTACACAAACTTCACTGAATCCAACACTTCATCAAGCTGAATTCCCTATAGTCAACAGTAATCATGCGCATTTAGCAACCAAGTTCTAAATTCGTAAAAAGCAAATTCATAAAACATTGTGTATCATAGTAGTGAGCTTTTGACCTCTTGCCCTTTTTGGAGGTTTTCTTTTTCTTCTTCTTTGTTGCGTCTTACTGAAGCTGTGGAAAGCAACAAAAGATGTTATAAGTAATAAACACACAGAATTTATGGACTAAATTATCTAGTGTAAATTTACGAATTTATGGACAGAATTTAGGTGTAAATTTTACCTGAGTTAGACAGTCTCTTTCATATTGTTGAAATTCTTTAAAGCTAACCTAAAAAGGTTTGAGGCAGTGCTTGCACTGCCACTTACCAAAAGTGGACCATCCGGATAGCCTATTCTTCTTATTTTTTGGTGCGGAAGGTGTCATGACACAAATAAATTTGACAAAGATGAAACTACCATCTTTAGCAATCCTATGGCTGAAGGCAATATAACTCAATTTAAGAAACCAATTGCAGCTATCACTTCCACTTCAAATCATTGTGTCCACAAATCCTTCTTAGTTGTCTATTTGAATTTTTCCATACCAACTAAACATACTGCCAATGGACAATTTGATCTTCACAACTATATATACTACCATATTTAATTATTTATATCTGTAAAGCACATGGAAACAATAAAGCAAAAAAGTTGCAGTGAAAGAAAACCAAATGTATAAATTAAATGCACCAGTATTGCAAAACATTGAATATAGTTTTTTACAATTTTCTTAAAAGACAATTGAAAACTATCGAGAGTACATTCATCTAATTATTTCATTATTTCTCTTCCCAGGAAGCATGTGGACAGTAGAATGAAGGAGCGTTTTATCTGGAAGATTGTGCCATAATGAAGGAGGGAGCTGTCGGCTTTACTAACATCATATGAAAAAAATGAATTCCAAACTTTGTATTTGAAAGGTTTAAGTTCTCTCAAAATTTAAGGTCTAGATTCTCTCACAATCAAGGAGACTTCTTTTGTTTATTGATATTGTACTATGCTAAATTTACACTTCATCCACCCATCCCTTTATTTGACTCTTGAAATGCTCTATTTGTTGTTTAATGTACTTAAAAAATATATATATATGCTCTACACATAAGTGCATACACAAAAGGTAAACATAAATCCCATAAGTTCTCTCAAAAACAAAAGAAAAAAAAAAAAAGGTATATATTCTCAACACATTTTTAAGTTTAAAGTTTAATGTGTAATAAAATATGAAGAAAAAAAAAATGACGGTCCAACTAGGGTCAACCCAACAGGCCGTTTTGGATTATGGAGCCACCGACCCGTAATCCTTCCACTGCCAGGAGCGGGAGGTAGACGCTGCTCTGTAACCAGCCTCACGCAGAACCCTCCTCTCTAGGAGCCACGTTACCCAGAGCTTTCGCACGGATCACATGGCTCAGCTCTTGGCTTGGAACGGGCAGGCCAGCAAATGGCCTCCAGAATCCGACTAATTGGGCTGGGCCAGAGTCCCATCATATTAGTACCCCTTCTCAGGTTACAGGCTTGCGTTACTAAGCCCGGTGAACGTTCTCCTCTCTCTATCGCGTTATAAACAATAGAAATTTCTCGCTTTTAACCGATGTGGGATCAAGGCACCTTGTATTAGCTCTGGCCGAAAAGTAGTGGTGTTCGGAAATTGTTGCAAACTGAGTCATTGCCTTGTCAGTAATCATAAACAATGGCCACAAACTTGCTTCAGAATTCCCTCTTTGTAAGTTCTTTTTATATTACTATTATTATTTTATTTTTTGAAGGGTTTTTGTGCATAGAATTATCAAAAAACTGTTTATCTAGTATGGGGTTTGCCCCCTCCCCACCCCCACCCCCTTTTTTCTTAAGAATTTACCTTTATTCATCCAAGAAAAATCTTGATTTCGTGCGGTGAATTACAGAATAAAAATTAAAACTAATACTATTTAAATATAAAAACGCACAACTTAAATTTGTGGTTTTAAGCCTCAAAAGCTATTGAGTCAAAAAGAAACAAGTATTCCTCATTTTGAAGAATAATTATAGGAGTTGTTCATGTTAAACTTGTGATACACAGCTTATAGTAGTGGTTTGCATACTTTTTAGCTAACCGCTAATCGTAACTGTCAAAACAGTTAGTAAAATTCACTAACCGCCTATGCAGTTAACCAGCGGTCAATAACACTACTAACTGCTAACTTAAAAAAAATAAAATAAAAATAAAAAATAAAAAATAAAAAAAACGACCTCGTTTTTATGGTAATATGATAATACCCTACTACATACGACATAATTTATATAATTTTATATATATTTAAACATAAAAACAACATCATTTAATGTATTTTTATATATAAATATAATATACATAAAAGCTATTAACCATTAGCCATTTTTTCAAAATTTAAAACCACCCGCTTTTTGGGCCCAAATATCACTACCATACAGTCGTTGTTATTGTGGCTGCTGCGTCTTACGGTCTTACCTATAGCGACAGCCAATGATTCCTAGGTTCTTTTTCTTTTTCATTGCTAAGGTAGTAAGGTTTGTGTCGCTTATCCTGAACCACTGCTCTTTTAGTCGTTAGTGGCGGAGCTGTCAAACCCACGAAGTTTTCTGGATCTTAGCAAGAGGTGTTTGAAAATACTATTTAAGTAAATTGGAATATAAATATATAAATTTCTTAGATCAATAGTTAGCGTGAAAATAAAAATTAACATCTAGATCAATAAAGAATTGAAAAAAATACAAAATGAATTATTGATTTTCAGTGTCACATTATCTTAAACTCCAAGTTATATAAAAGTTGTATAACAATTTACTAAATAACATTTCTCATTTATTATATTTTGATTTCAGCCACAAACAACTTGTATTAGGCCATAAACTAAAGGTGCGTTTGACATTGCAATTTTATAAACAAAAATTACGATTTTAAACTAAATCGTAAAAAATAAATTATTTGGGATTTCGTTTTTAAAAAATTGCGATTTAAAAACTCATATTTTATTTTATTTTTTCAAATCGCAACAAATAAGGTATTTTTTGAAAATGTATAATTTTAAATACTAAATTGTGATTTTAAATGCTAAACTGCAATTTTGTCAAATACTTAACTACCTATATTTTTAAAAATTACGTATATTTTAAAATAGCTAGTGTCAGAGAGCCAAACAAATGAACTCATAAAATTTACCAAACTGATGTGGCAAGAGGTTTTAAATTAAAAAATGCAATTCTCTCTCTTATCTATCACTTACGATCTGTCACGTCAATTTTAAAAAAAAAATTTAAATTCATTTGTTTAGTTTCCTAACAATCCTCTTTTAAAATTACTATTTTTAAATCACAAACCGAAAGCGACCCTAATGGGTGAGAAGAAATATGAAGTCATTTTCGAGACACAAATCACCTTCATTTCCTTGGCCCCTAATAGAACTCAAAATACCAAAAAGTAAATTCACATTTATTGCCACATAAAATATATGAAATATGAATATATCAATTATCTGAATTGGTAAGATAAAAAGTTAAAAGGATAGCCCACATGACTGCCTGACATCATCCAGACAAAAAAAATTTTGACTACAACTTTTTATTAAACTTGGAAGACTTTCAAATACTTCTGGAAGTTTAATTTACAAGTTTTCAATTGACCAACGACTCATATGATATCCTTTGCTCATTACCCATGCTTCATAAACAAAACAAAAAAATCTGGTCGTGGTCTCATTGGTTGACCAGACCAGCTTTTAGGAACATTAGCACTAGTGAATAAAATAACTTGTTTATGTGGCAATTTGAAAGTGATCATCACAATGATTTACAGTTTGTTTGTAAACTTGAGCCTACACTACAAAAAAATAGATGTTTTTTGACATGGTAAACAGTTAATATTGTTGACGTGTCTTATTTTAACACGTCAAAAAGTTTTGACGTGTTAAACTAACACGTCAAAGGTTTTTGACTTGTCAATTTGACACGTCAAAAAGTTTTTGACGTGTCAAATTAACACGTCAAAAACTTTTGACGTGTCAATTCCACACGTCAAAAACTTTTTTTAATAAAAAAAAAAATTAACATTAATTTTGATATAAACAAATATGCATTAAAAAACAATTAATGTTAATTGGCATAAAAAATTAATTTTTATTGTCATTAGTATAAATTATAGTTTATTATCATTAGTATAAATTACTTAGTATATATGTATGCATGCGTGTGTGTATATATATATATATATATATATATATATGTATGCATGCCAATTAATATATAAATATATGCATGCATAATCATTCTATATATATATTGTGTACCAATTAATATAATTATTACATGCAAGCATATAATTCAACCATTTCATTAATATTAATTTGAACATCATATATATATATATATATATATATATATATCATGCATGCATAAATCGATCAGTCTAGTAAGTAATATTAATATGATAGCTAGCCATATTATTTTTAAAAAAATATATAAAACATACTTGATACATTTATTTTATAAGACCCGCAAACCTCACATGAACTCGATAAACACAACATATGTGGTCGATCACATTGATACATCTAATTATCTATACATCTAGAATATTAATTTATTTATTCTCTAATTAATTTTAATTGGATAGAGTAAATATATGATAGAGTAAATATAATTTTAATAAAATTTAAATAAATAAAATTTATGATAGAGTAAATATAATTTTAATAAAATTTAAATAAATAAAATTTATAATAATTTAAATAAGATAATATATATATATGCAGGGGATGAGGGATAGGTGATAATAAATGCAGAACATAAGCAGTTGAAAATCAAAGCAATAGAACCGACCAGTATGGCGGTATGACAATTGATAATCAAAGATAGACAACTGAAAATTAAAACAGTTGATAAAATAGATAACAGATAATCGTTCGGATTATACAAATAAAAACCTAAGCTTGAGTAAGGCGTTCGGACTTACTGAAGTAAGGACAAAGAAGGAGAAGAAGAAGAAGAATGGCTGGAGGATAGAGTGTCTCAAGGAACCTCTCAAAAAACCTCTTCCTTACAATGGGGGAGGAGAGCCCGTTATATAGGCTTCAGAAAAGAAAACAGTAAATTACAATCATGAGCCGCGTCCAGCGGTCAAAGGTAAACAGTAAAAAGTAAACAGTAAAGGCACGTCTGGCGCCAGTCTGAACAGTAGAAAGCATCAATCTGGAACAGTAGATTGTCGGCACTGTAGTGTCGGCGGACAAAACTTGAACAGTGAGTGAACAGTGCATCTGAACAGTAATCCTGCGCGTGTCGTCCGGACATGAACAGTAAAAGTGAACAGTGATTTTGCACAGTAACTCCAAGTATAAATGAACAGTGATCCGTCCGGGATCAGGGAGAACCAAATAATCCGAAACCAGCCGTCCGGGCTAGCTCTGTCGAACTGAACTTTACTGGCCGTCATGAAACCAGTTTTTGAGAAAACCTGAGAAAACTAGCCTTTTGAAGGGCTAGACCAATAATCTGATCATTGAGGACCTTTAGGGGCCCAATGTCTTCAACCCCGAATTATTCTTCATTGTCAAGAGAGCCAATAGAATCGAGGTAGTTTTGAATCCATTGCTTCTTTTTAGAACAATATTTGGGGACAGGAGGAGTAGGAGCAGAATATGGCACAATTGCATCATATCTACTTGTCATGAGCTCAACTTTTTTAACAATGGGACCAATTTTTGGAGACATTGTCCAAGTTTTGCACATAAACCATCGCCTTTCAATTTTCTCTTGATTCCTGGTGTATTTCCATTTGAGAAACCAAGGGATTCTGAATTCTCTGGCAAAATAAAGCATGGGAGGAAAAACAGGGTTGTAGTGGGCAATAAAGCCTTTACAGCCAACATGGGAGGAGAAAAGGTGAAAAGCATAAACAAGAGGTCCAGGAAGAACATCAATTGTTAAGCCAAAAAATTCCCACCAATGTTTGAACCAAGAGGGAAACTGGCAATTGAAATCTTCAATGAAAGTTATAAACCAAAAGTGTTTGGACTCAGAATTCTGGTAAAGCATAAAGCGAAACCAGGCATTGACATAGTCATAATATGAGAAACAAACTGGGGAATTAGAAGATTGAAGAAGCTGAGATGGGTGAGAACCCCACTCTTCTACAGAGATGAATTTAACAATATAGGCAACAGTCCCGATAGCCATTCCAGGGTTATCTTTCTTGGGAATATTCCTGAATTTGATGGATTTGGTTTTGATAAGAATATCAGTGAAAAATGATAGATCCTTCAAAGGGTGCTCAGGGATCCAATGGAAATGAGCAGGGAAATAATTGAAGGCTAATTGTCCAGGAGTCCTGGTGAGATCTTGTGAAGAGAACAAATATTGAGAGAATGGTAGGGTAACCCAAGGGAATGATAAAACAATTGGGTTAGAATTTGGTTCCGTCTGAGAACCAGGTTGGGAGCTGGATTCCGTCTGGGAATCTGAAGCAAGGGGAATATACCCATGAAAAGCAGAAGAATCTGACTGGACAATAAGTGGGGATTTCCCAAAAACTGTCGAAGTATGGGTTACAGGTTCTCCAAGAAAATCAAGGGGAATCATGTCAAGTGGGATGGAGGGGCAAGGCTTGAAAACAGAGTTAACCTTTTCCTTTCCCTTGTTGCTGGCCATTGTGGCACTGCAAGAATTCACGGGTAAGAAAATCAGGTATTGAATTGTTGGAGCCTTTGATGTATTCAATATCAAAATCAAAAACACTTAAAATAGCTTGCCATCTGGCAAAAATCTGTTTTGATGCAATATTTTCAACATCTTTTTTCAAAATATATTTAGCAGACTTACAATCAATCCTTAAAAGAAATTTTTGATTGAGTAAATCAGACTGAAATTTAGTAATGCACAAAACAACAGAAAGTATTTCTTTCTTAATAGTACTATAATTAATCTGCGCAGAATTCCAAGAACCAGAATGGAATCGAACAATTTGTTCAGAAGGTTCTGGGTTAGATTCTGGTGAAACAACTTGTTTCAGGATACCTCCAAAACCAATATCAGAGGCGTCAGTATCAACAATCTTGAAAGAATTATCAGAAGGGATGCCAAGGCAAGGGAGAGTCTTGACATGGAGTTTGATTTCTTTGACAAGAGAAGTATGGATATCAGTCCAAGGGGGAGGATTGCCTTGCAACCTTTCAAATAAAGGTTTACAATGTTTTCGCAAATCCTTGTAGAAATCAGCAATATAATTCAGAGAACCAAGAAATCTTTGAAGCTGTGATTTCTCAGTGATGACATCAGGGAATTTATCAGCAAATTGAATCGCCCTGTCAATAGGACGAATCTGACCTTTAGAAATATCAAATCCAAGAAATCTGATTTTATCTTGGAAGAGTTTGATCTTTTTGGCAGAAACAACAAGCCCGTTATATCGAATGGTTTCTAGAAACGATTTCAAATGTTTCCAGTGTTCATCGATGGACTTTGAGAAAACAAGAACATCATCAATATAAACAATGGTGAAATGGCTGAATGGGTTGAAAATATCGTTCATGATATTCTGGAACTCACTCGGGGCATTTTTCAAACCAAAAGGCATGACATTCCACTCATAGTGACCAAAAGGGGTAGTAAAGGCCGTCTTGTACCTATCACTATCCTTAATCTGAACTTGCCAAAATCCTGACTTTAAATCAAACTTAGAGAAGACAACAGCGTCGTCCAGACGGCTGACTAGATCCTTCCTATTGGGGATAGGATACCTAATCCATTCTAAAACATCATTGAGGGGCTTGTAGTTAATGACTAACCTTGGGGCACCTCGTTCTAACTCAGCATTTTTCATGACATAAAAGGCAGCACAAGACCAAGGAGACTTACTCTTTCGAATAATACCCTTAGCAAGCAAATCAGCGATTTCTTTTTGACAAAAATCTAAAGTTTCGGCATTCATTTGAATAGGCCTAGCTTTAGTTGGAATTTTGTTTTCAGAGAAATCTTTAACATAAGGCAAAGAGACAATATGCTTTTTCCTATGCCAAAAAGCATTAGGAAAATCAGAACAAACAGAATCAACAATCAAGGTATTGAAAACAGAAATTTTTGATTGCAAAAGCTCGTCCGAGAGCTGTTCAGCAATCTTTTTATACCTTAATTCTTGTTTGAGGAAATTGAGATGTTTATGCTTAGCAGAAACTAAATTTAAACAACCTTTATCAATTTCAGATTCAGTAGCAAAAGGAAATTTAACTTCAAAACCCATTTTAACAGTTGAGACACCTGTGTCATCAATTGTTATAGGGTAAAGCATGGCAATGAAAGGCAAACCAAGAATGACTTTGTCAGTCATGTTTTTAACCAAAACAGCAGGAATATGAAAGCAAACATTGTTCTGACAAACATGAACATTGTTTAATTCATACTTGATATTCAACTTTTCTCCACTGGCTGAATGCAACCGTTCAGTGGATTTTTCAAAATATTTGCTAGGAATTAAACCTTCTTGGATGCAATTCAAATCAGCACCAGAATCAATCAAAGCAATAACATCAAGAGTAAAATCAGGAGAAACAATGATATGCACGTTAGAATGCCATTTGGGAGGAATCACTTTGTTGATTAAATTGACAAAATGAGGTTTTTCAAAAACAGAGATGGGGAGTTGCTTATTCTTTTTTAAATCAACCATTTCATTCCTGATATTACGAATCTCGTATTTCAAGTCTGAGATTGTAACTGCTTTGGATTTTTGTTTTGAAGATTCTTCCAAAGTTTTTTCAGGGGATGTTTTAGTATTGCTTTGTTCTTCTTGATTGGTCAGAACAGAACAAGTACTAATACAATTGTAGTTGATTCTATTAAGAAGAGCAAGGTTAAAATCTTTCGTAGGATTGACAGATCCGTTCCAGATCTTTTGGAGGTTTAATTCCGTTTCAATCTTACAAAAGTTTTGTTCAAGAATTCTGATGTTAGAATCAGTTGATTCTTGAGGAGGTTTATCAAAATTGGTGCTAATGCCTTGTTCATAGGAACTAGCATTATTTTCTGAAAACTTATCAAGAAATTTGTCAATCTTTTCAAGGTCTGTTTGAGAAGTCTTTTGATATGAAAGTTTTGACAAATCAGGGAGAGATTGGGAAACAAAATCATTGTTGACATCAAGAAGAGTGTTTGTAGTGGGAGGATGGGAAGATCTGACGACAGATTTATCCTCTTTAACAAACTTTTGTTTGACAACGTTCAAATCATTTTCGTCCGGAAAATGGGTTTGAAGAAAATCAAAAAACAAAATGTGAGTCTGGGACTCGATCATAGCTTCGGCCCATTGGACCTTGATACGATCTCGTTCCTTTTGAGAATACTTAGCACGGTAAGCATGCCTCAACTCACGATTTTCTTTTGAAGAAAAATCCTTGTTCAAAGCTTTCCAATCAATAACAGAGAAAAAGTCTTTGATGTGGGCAGTGATAACATTACACTGATGGGGAAAATCAGATGTAACGGGAGCAACAAAATCAGATGCAGAGGGAGAAAGAGATCCGCGATCGTCATCCGTCAGTGGATGATTTTTCGTGGAATAAAAAGTAGATGAAACTTGGGAATCAGTGGAAATTCCTTTGAGTTTCAAACCAGGATTAACAGTGGGATGAAGATGAGGAGAATCGTTAAGGGATTCGTCGACATCTTTATCTCTACGACGGAGTCCTTCTGAGGTCGTTGAACCAGCAAAAGAATTCCTTCGTTCGTTAATCAACAGGGGACGTTCAATTCTGTTTGAAAATCCCAAATCAGCAAAATTGATTTTAACAGATCCATCCATGTATTGTTGGATGTAATCAAGATTAGAGGCATCGTTAACTACTCGAGAAGGTTTTGCAACATTCTCCAAAAGCCACTCGTTGGGGAGTTCAATCTCCGACCACCGAATCATTTTTGGAGTTTTAATATGAGCATTCTGAGTAGAGCTCTGAATCAACAGAGTCGATTCGCCAGTATTCTTAATCACAGCACGTGGATCAAGATTTGTTTTCATCAACTTGTAATAAACACGATAGATGATAGCTATAGGATGGCTACCAACTTCCATGTTATAACCAGATGTGAGAATATTCAGCGTCAGTGCTTTCAGAATATGAACATCGGTTAAACTCAAAGTCATGTTTGGGAAAACATCAAAGTGGACAGGGCCACCAAACAAAGATGACTGAATCAAACTAATAATGCTTGTTTTAAAATCAAGAAAACGAGCATCACGCAAACAAAGCAAAACAGATGCATTAATACCGAGTCGAGTCAAAGCTTTGACTGCAACTTGGACAGAACCAACATGCAAAAATCTGAATTTCTTTGCAAGAGCATTGTTAACAAAACGCTTGCTGAACAAGGTAATAGTCTGATTATTACCCGAGACCGGAAAGGTCTGTTCAACAGTTTTGACAGAATATTGAATCTTAAAAGAAGATTGAAACCAAGTAGTATTGTAGATATCCCTAGCGTCCAGCTTTGGGATGTTCCACTTACTAAAATCAGCATTATCATCAACCAAAATGTTTTCATAGTTAACCACGTCCTGTGGCAAACTGGAATTAGAGCTAACAGAAGAATTAGATCTGAACATTATGACATACAGACTAAACTCATAATCACTCACTGGGTGAAGTCTTAAAGGATCTCATCCTAGGTACCAGTATGGCGGTTTTTTGATAATATGCACGTCTTGATAATATATATATATATATATATATATATATATATATATATATTATATAAAGTTTTGACGCGTTACATGGCATCGCCAAAAACTTTTGACGTGTCATGCATGAACGTCAATGTTTTGACGTGTCAAGCATGACACGTCAAAAAAATATTAATTTTAATTTTATATATATATGTATATATATATCAAAACTAATTTTAATTTTGATATAAAAAAATATGTATTAAAAAACAATTAATGTTAATTGGCATAAAAAATTAATTTTGATTGGATAGGAAAATTATAGTTTATCATATTAGTATAAATTACTTGGTATATATATATCATGCATGCATAAATCGATCAGTCTAGTAATATTAATATGATAGCTAGCCATATTATTTTTGTAAAAATATATAAAACATACTAAATACATTTGTTTTATAAGACCCGCAAATTTCACATTAACTCGGCCAACACAAATATGTGGTCGGTGAGTGAATACGAGCCCGTTTGGGAGTGCGATTTCAATAAGTGCGATTTTAAAAATTGCGTTTTTAAAATCGCTACTTTTTAAAATCGCACAAACGTTTGGTAAAACATATTAAAAAGTATTTTTTTTTATCAATTGAGTGTTTTGATAACATTAGCATATAATTGCGGTTTCATGACCAAATTACCAATAAGGATGAACAAGACAGAAAAAAAGAGAAAGGAAGGGTTTTAAATATATTTTAGGTGGGTATTCTTGGTATTTTTTTCATTCCCGTTCTAAAAAAGGTAACTATTGCGCCAAATATCTTTTTAATAGAAATCGTGATTTTGTTTTAAATTCGCACTTTTTCAAATAAGCACCCTCTAATCAGCTTATGAAAATCGCAGATTTTTTTGCGATTTTAAAATTTGCGTTTTTAAAATCGCAATCCCAAACACCCTAAAATTGCGATTTAGTTTAAAATCGCAGATTATTTTTTAAAAAACGCACTCCCAAACGCACCCGCATCTAATTATCTATACATCTAGAATATTAATTTATTTATTCTCTAATTAATTGTATTTGTTTTGTATGGATAAAGTGTTATATAAGAGGAAAAAATTATATGATAAAATAAATATAATTTTAATAGAAATAAGATTTTATTATATAATTTTAATTAAATTTAAATAAATATAAATTATTATATTTTTAATTATATAATATAATGAAATTAAATTAAATATAATTTATATTATTTTTTTGACGTGCCACACAAAGCTTTTGACGTGCCATGCATGGCACGTCAAAAGGCTAATAAAAATTATTATTTTAAATTCTTTTAATTATATATATCAAACATATAAACGATATTATATGTATATATATATATATATATACACGTACATGCATAATCATATCAATCTATTAATATTGTATGATATTTAATATCATATATATGATGTTAATTATCCTATGCATGCATAATTATTTTATATATTATATACCAATTAATATAATTATCACATATAAATCAACCATTACATTAATATTAATTAATACATTATATTATCATGCATAAATCAGTCTAGTAATATTAATATGATAGCTAGCCATATTAATTTTGTAAAAATATATAAAAAAATACTTAATACATTTATTTTATAAGATCCGCAAACTTCACATGAACTCGGCCAGCACTAAACATGTGGTCGGTGAGAATACATCTAATTATGTATACATCTAGAATATTAATTTATTTATTCTATAATTTATTGTAATTGTGTTGTATGGATAATGTGTTATATAAGAGGAAAAATTATATAATAGAATAAATAATGTGACGTGTCTAACCAGCACGTCAAAAAAAATAAATTGTTTAGTTGTAAATAATTTGTTAATAATTGATATAAAAAATATGTATTAAAAAATAATTAATTTTAATTGGCATAAAAAATTAATTTTCATTGGATTGGAAAATTAAGTTTATCATATTAATTAGTATAAATTACTTGGTATATATGTATACGTACGTATATATATATATCACATGCATGCCAATTAATATCACATGTATATATAATTGGTAATGTACACTAATTAAAATCGTACTATATATTAATGTATGGCGGGAAATGTAGTTAGATCATACGGTTACAGCTAACAAAGATTGGGGTGATGATATTTTTTGTTGTTATTGGTATTGGTATAATTATTAATGGTTATTATATATATATATATAGAGAAGTTTTGGCGATTGCTGGGTTTGGCTTGCGTCAGAAATTCTGACAACATTCGAGAAATTGTCTGTTCAAATTTTTTTTTTAATTGGTTTATTTTACATTGTTGATTATATATATATATATATATATATATATATATATATATATATATAGTTTCTTGTCTTTGGGTTTAAATTTGTCGGAAATTAATACTTGTTTTCCATTTTTTTTTTTTTTAATCTGATTTATTTTTTATTAGAATGATAATTATAATTAGATATTATAATTATTAATGGCTATTATATATATAACCATTCTGATCTGAATGGTTATAAACGTACGTCTATATATAACCATAGATAACCATTCTGTTGATTATATTAATATATATATATATATATATATA
>NC_081542.1:9033479-9044591 GCF_901000735.1 Corylus avellana | reverse complement strand
GTTACTCCCGACACGTCAAAAGTTTTTGACGTGTCACTGTAGACACGTAAAAAATCTGGGATTTTTGACACCCACCATTTTGACCGTTGATAAACGTCAAAAACCACACGTCAAAAGAGGTTTTTGACGTGTCAATACCATTGACACGTCAAAAACTCCTGGTCAAAAATTATCACCATTTTTGTAGTGCTATTTCCATTTTGGAGTCTCAAGCCCTTTGCTATTAAGGAGGCGTGACAATTCATGCTCTTGTATAGGGTTTGAATTGTGTCGAAACATATATATAAAATTATATGTGAATTTTAATTTGACATTTTTAATTAAACGGGTTTTACTCCTCAATCCTAACATCTTAATCTCACATTGGATTCATATTAGATTTGCATATTGTGTAAAAAATTAACATTTATATCGTATGTTGAGATATGTGTATAAGATTATATACATAAAACTCTAACCCGATTCATTTAATTAAATGAGTTAAACATTTCAACTTCAATTCACTAATTTCATTTCAAATTCGCGAATAGCTACAGTTAAAAGATTGCTAGGAATTTTTCTTAGTGCAAATATAATCCCAGGACTGTTTGGTGGGAGCACCTCTAGACATTGTTCTTGTAAAAAAAAAAATTAAAATTAAAAAACAATCATATCTGACTAGAAAGTCATGACCACTTTTTTTGTTTCGCTTTTTTGGTTATCTTTCTTCTCCCCTTTCAGCTAAAAGTTTGGGCTGGCAAAATTGATTTATGTGTTAGGTCGGTGACAATATGGTTAATGTACTAGCTTATTTTTGTCAACTTGAACATGACATGTTTATTAAACGGATCATAAACGGATCCATTTAACATAAACTTTAATCCTAAAACTAAGTGACGTATTCATGTAAGGGTTTGCGGATTAATTTATCAACCCTAAATTAAGTTAAACTCAAAATTTACTTAAAATAAATAAAACGTGTCAACCTACGAACCAGTTTATATCAAAACCAAACACAACACGTTTATTAAATGGATCATAAACAAATTACTCATTTATAATACAAACTCCTTTAAACTAAACCATATCTCAAAATAACGTATCATAATCGTATCGAATTGTCAGATTGCGAGTTAAATTGTGGAAACCAGTAAAAGTGATGACTTGAACACAATGTCTTATTTCATTGCTTTGCTCACATTGGTCCAACGAAGTATTGCCCTCATCTTGAATAGAGTCGGCAGCCTAAACCGACAATTCATTTAATTATTGTGTTTTTTTTTTTGGGACATGCCCTTGTCTAATAGGACAGGATCCTCTCTAGTCCATTATGGATTGGAGAATATCTAGTTCATGGTCAGGATTTCTTTTTAGAAATCTTATGACCACAAATGGGGCACATATTCCATTAATAAAAATAATAATAAAATATTATTTAAATTTTTTTTTTTTAAAAAAATAATAAATTAATAAAAAATAAGAAAAAACAATGGGGGTGGCCGGCCACCCCCATTTTAGTGAGGGGTGGCTCAAGCACTCCCCCAATGTCCCGACCAGGAGGGGTGGTGGGAACCACCTTGGCCTATAGAGTGGTTGATACCCCATCTTCAAGGGGTGGCAGAACCCACCCCCCCAAGGGCCTGGGGTGGCTGAGCCACCCTGAACAAGGGGTGGCCCGACACCCAGGACCAGCCGGTTTGAGACTGGCTTGGCCACCCATGGCCCTGGGGTGGTCAGAACCACCCCAGACCCATGCCACTATTTTTTTTAACTTGGGCATGGGGGTGGTGGTTTTGTACCCCCCATTTTATAAAGATGGGGTGGCTAGACCACCCCCACTCTGTTTTCATAGTCGGATGACCACCCCTGGCGGACATTAGGGAGTGGCGCACCCCCACAAAAATGGGGTGTGGAAGCCCTTATATTTTTCTTATTTTTTATTAATTTGTTTTATAAATTTTTTTCTTAAGTTTAAAATAATATTTTATTATTATTTTTATTGATGAGATATGTGTCTCATTTGTGGCCATAAGATTTCTGAAAAGAAATATTTGCATAAACTGGATATTCTCCAGTCCATAATGAACTGGAAAAGATCTTATTCCTGTCTGATATGGACAAAACACAAATATGTCAAGGTGGCTTTAATTGTGCGGTCCAAAATAACATTGACAGCTCTTTCTTTCTTTCTTTTTTTTTTTTCTTGAGAAAAGTAAACATATATATATATATATATATATATATATATATATATATTGGGTTTAACTTAAAAAATCGAACTAGTGACCCTTATCTATACTTTTCAACCACAACAAAATTTATAATTATTTTTACTAAACATTCGATTAAAATAATGTCTTTCTAAATTATTGGAAAATTGTAATATATTTTTTGTCTCACAAAAAAAAAATTAAAAATGCTCATACAAACCAATTTTTAAAATTGACATATGTTGTTGATGCTATTAAAAAAAATGTGTTTTTTTTAACCGTTAAGGACAAATGTCTAGTTTATAGGAAATTTCTTAGGAAATTTTTGTCTTAATATTATGAAAGAAAATATATAAGAAGCACATATTATTAAAAAAAATATATGTGTTTTTCACATGTTAAAAGACATATTAAGCTTTTAGTGACGGGATTTAATAAATTTTCTTACAACCCAATTTATCAAAAAAAATTTGTCCAAATGTAAATATACAAAAACCTTTAGTTAGGCCCTTTTTTTTTTTTTTGTAACCAATGGCATTGCAGATATTTGGCTGCAATCCTTGGCGACAAAAATAGGTGGAAACTGCCGAAGAAAATAGAAGTTAATTACATGTATTATCCATCAAGCTCTGAATAATGAAGACTTTCTGTGGACAAAAAGGAAAGAAAAAAAGAAAAAGAAAAAGAAGATAGTGACAGCCGTTGCAATCCGAGGTCCCACTTAATAATGGAAGTTGAATCCTCCATCATCGCAAAAATTTACAAAAGAAACTATTTAAGATTGATGATCCAAGAAGATGGTCATTTTTCTGAATGAGAATTTTCAACAATTTGTTATTTAGATTGCAGAAAACAAATGTGAAATTTTTTTCATAAGATTTACATGTCTAAGCAAATGGACGAACAATCCAAACACATGATACAACAAGGTGGTCATGTTTCAGAATTAAAATTTTCAATAATTTGTTATTCGGATTATCGGACAACAAATATAGAAATTTTTTATAAGATTTACATGTTTAAGTAAGTGGATGAACAACCCATAATTTACTTAGCCAAATGAGCGTACATCATTTTAATTCTCTCACATTTACCATTTGAATCATTAGCGATCCAAATAGTGATATTTATGAAATCTCTTTACCATTTCCCCCCACCTCCAGAAGAGAATGCAAAGTACAGTAAAGAGATGATGGTAAAAAGTTGATGTTGGGGACAGTGCTGATTCACCAAGGACCAACACTCTCAGATATACTCAAAAGCTCCTCCAAATAGTCTGCCCCTAAATCCTCAAACACAACCACATTTTCCACCCTCTCCTCCTCCTCTTTCTTCTTCTTACACTCTGACTTCCTCTTCATAGAGTGCCTCCTTTTCAACTCCAAAACCGGCGAGCTCCCCTCCTCATAACCATACTTCATCTCGTGAAGCGACTTGTAAACTATCTCGGCCGGAAAATTGAGAACCGCCAACGAACCCCGCAGCGCAAATGCAGCTTGATCGTAGGCCAAAGCTGCGGCCTCGGCCGTGTCAAAAGTACCTAGCCACACTCTCACTCCACTCTTCGAAGAATCTCGAATCTCAGCAGCAAATTTTCCCGAAGGCCGCCGCCGAACCCCTCGATAGGAAACTTCTCCCTTCGTGGGCTCTTCCTCTTCAATGTTGGCTCTCGAATTCACCTTTTCATGGTCCTTGGCCAAGACCCCAAAGAGAAGTATTTCTTGGGAGTCATTTTTATTGAAGGGAAGGGATTGGTTTTCGAAATTGTACATGGAATTGGTGGCGAATGAGGAAGACGAGGAGGAGAAATCGGAAAATGGGTGATGAATGAATGAAGAATCCATGGTGAAATTGATCATGCAGAAAATATTTGAAAGGATGGGGGGTTTATATAGGCACAAAGGGAGGGAAATTGACAGGTTTAAATAATGAGGAGGAGGAAAGATACAAAGTGGGTGGTGAGGATGGAAAGAGGGCAGAAGTACATGAAAATTGGAGTGCCATTACAAAAAAATGTCGTAATTTGTGGGCCATAGGGAGTGTTAGATGCACGTGAGTCAAAGGATCTTAGGGCATGGCGGGTAGGGCTGTTAAGTGAGCGAAGCGTCTCGCGAGCAAGCTCGGGCTCGGCTCGCATAAGCTCGGCTCGTGCTCGACTCGAATATTAAGTGAAGCACTTCGTGAACACAAATCTTAGCTCGAATATTAAACGAAGCAAGCTCGGCTCGACTCGGCTAACTCGTGAGCAGCTCGTGAGCTCGGCTCGTATAAGGCTCGCCTCGCTTATTAAGCTCGGCTCGTATATTTTTTATTAAGTAACAAATAATAATATATAATCAATATTACTCATTCACTCAATAATAACAAATATATTATATATACCTTTGTTTTTTTTTAGTTATTTATGTATATGTGTGTATATATATAATATATATAATATATGTATATATTAATATAAAAACATATAAGAGCCGAGCTGTACCAATGGGATGATTTTTGTAATAATCTAATACACTTAAATTACAAAATAAAATAAATAAAAAAAAAAAAAAAGTCGAGCTCGAGCTCGAGCCCGAGCAAAATAGACGAGCTTGAGCTCGAGCTCGAACAGGGTTCTAATCCTGTCGAGCCGAGCTCGAGCAGCAAAGTCGGGCTCGGCTCGAGCTCAAGCTTGGGCCAAAAATAAACGAGCCGAGCCTGAACAGCCAAAGCTCGCCCAAGCTCAGCTCGTTTACACCCCTAATGGCGGGTAGGTCAGGCGAGCATTTCAGTGTGATGTCAGCATAATTATGATTCCACGTTCCCATTGTCCACTTGCAGTGGGCAAACTCTTAAGCCGGTTTTGTCCTTGTCATCTCCCAATCTGTGGTGATTGTTACAACTGATAAGTCACGGCCGCCTATTAATTGCCAACTGAAATTCCTCTAGTAGTACTTAACTCACTCTAATGAGTGATGAGTATTATTTTTTACATATTTTAATTATTTTACTAATTTAAGAATTTAAATATGAATTTATTAAAAACTCAAAAATATTAAATGACATTTGTTAGTTATTAGAATATGTGAAAGAAAATTTTCTCCAAATCAATTTAGAGAAAATTTGTGATAATAATTTGAAAATAATTTGTATCCTTAATTGCCAATATGAAGTTGACACTACAATGGAAAAGTCCCAGGTTAGAAATTAACTCATTACAATAATAATAATAATAATAATAATAATAATAATATAAAGCACTAAAAGAAATGCCGGCAAAAAAATCTGGCCGGTATTTGTGTCGCCCGCAAATAATGTGTTGGGATAAATAAAAGATGATGCATAAATTCACTACCAAGAAATGATAAGCTTATAAATAAATTTTATAAAAAAACTTTTACAACATAATGTGGCACAATATGATTAGGTTTCTCAAAAGTTGAATTTCTCTCATTTCCAATCATGTTGTAAATTTTTTTTTTTTTTGTAAAATTTGTTTGTAAGCCTAGCATTCCTCTTATTTTAAAGTAAAATAATCAATTCAAGTAAACTGTTTATCTTGACTTAAAAAATAAAAATAAAAAATTGAACCGGTTTATCTTATCATTTTATTCTCACGCACGCATTGAGAGACATAAGATTTATCTGAGTAATTCTAAATGGCCTTCTTGTATCTTACTAAAAATAATGTGACTATTAAAATCACTCTTGGATCAAAACTGAATAATGATCAATTACAAGCTTAATAATGATTTTAATAGTTACATCATTCTTATTAAAACATAAATAAAATACAAATAAGCCTCTTAAAATTACTCATTTTATCAGCCTGCTGCATAAACAAGAGAAACATTAACTAAATTACAAAATAATAATAAAAAAAAATTAATTAATAAATAATAAATAATAATATTTGCGCAGCCAGTAGGAGCTCAGAGCTCTGTGGCCCATCAACTTTTGACCACCTTGGTGTACTCCAAAGCCCAAAACAACACGTGGTCGAATAATGTAATAAATTTAATAATAGACCATGTTAGACTCACTCTCACTCACTCAACTCAATTTTTGTTTTTTTTAAGGGTTAAATATCTAATACTTTTGGAGTTTAAGAACTTTATTTTTACTTCTTTAGAGTTTTATTTTTATCACATGACCCCTATGGAGTTTTGATAAAGGATCAACTTAGTTCATCCGTTAGTTGACCGTTAAGACTGACAAGTGAACCAATCAGATGTTGACATGTGGCACCTATTTATTTATTTATTTATTTTTAATTAAAAAAATGAATTTTTTTTAAATAAAAAAGAAAAAAAGAAAAAAGAAAAGGAAAAATCGGCCACCCCCAAATGGCCTCCAATTTTTTTCCTTTTCTTTTTTCTTTTTTTTTTTAAAAAAAATAAAAAATAAATAGGTGCCACATGTCCACATCTGATTGGTTCACGTGTCAGTCTTAACGGTCAACTAATGGTCAACTAATGGATGGACTAAGTTGGTCATTTATCAAAACCCCAGGGGGTACTGTGATAAAAATGAAACCTCAGGGGGTAAAAATAAAGTTCTTAAACCCATGGGGTATTAGGTATTTAACCTTTTTTTTTAATTATTATTATTCTCCTTAAAAAAGAAAAAAAGAAACAAAAATGTATTATAAATTTATAATATATAGAATGGTCCATACTTTTTTTTTTTTTTAATTATAGAATGGTCCATACTTGTTTGACTGATCTCATCCTTACAAATGTGCATGAACCTGTAAATATCATTCATACAAGTTGCATATTTTCTTTTTTCTTTTTTTGTTTGTTTGTAAAAATACAAGTTGCATATCTTTTCTCTTCAATATATATATATATATTGGAGTCTCAACTCAATATTTTTAACGTGACAAATTATTGGTTTTTCTACTTTTTTTTCTTTTTCATGTAATGATTACTTTCTTCGTCGTCAAAAGCTGTCTGGTTAGGCATATGGTTCTAGAAATGGTTTTTTCTTGCATTTTCTTTTTTTATTAGACAGAGAATGCAAAAAAACTTACTCAATTTTAGTCTTTTTGTTGAGGCACACAAAAAAGTATAAACTCTTCATATATAGCTTGTGAGAGAATGCTTCATAGCTGGAGAAATAACCAATTAGATATGCATGTCGAGCACAAAACAAATTTAGATGTGCCTTGTTCGACCTACAGTGTAATTTGTGTTCGCGTGTTAGGTCCGAGTCATATCAAGACATATGTGTAAAATTATATAGGTCAATTTTACCTTGATTCATTTAATTAAACGGGTCAAACTTCTTAACTTTAACCCTCTAATTCCGTATTGGGTTCATGTCGGATTTCCATGTTATGTCAAAATTACTTGTTATTATGCCGCGTGTTAGGTTCGGGTCGTGTTAAAACATAGGTATAAAACTATATAATTAGCTCAATCATAACTCGATCCATTTAATTAAATGAGTTAGACTCCTTAACCTAACTCTTTAATTTCATGTTGAGTTCGTGTATAAAAATTTACGAGTTCTAGTGCAAACCCAAAAAGATTGGATTAATTATCTCCGCTTCGTTTGAAATGGAGATGAGTTATTTCACAATTTTTATTTTATTTTATTTTATTGCTTACATAATGTCAGGTACCTAACATATTACAACATTATTTAAAAATATTAAATGATGATTATGATGGTCATTTACACAATTAGATAAATATATTATTTTATTAATGCTTGGGCCCATTTTCATAGAAATTTATTGTTGTGTCCATTTAATGGATTCTCTTCTAAATTGGGTTTCTTTTAGGAGATACGATAAGGGCTCAACTGAAACCTATCTAATACTCAATTTTTATGGACATATGTTTTGATTTTTGTCTGTTTTTAAAATTTTTAATTTTAAATCTAACACAATTCTTATGTGGTTTTGTGCCACTAAATAAAAGCTAAGTCTTAGATGAGGCTCAGTTGAATCCTTATCATATCTCTTTTTTTAGTTATCTATTTATGAATTGAGATATGATAGGGGCTCAACTGAGCCCCATCTAAGATCCAACTTTTGTAGATATATGTTTTGATTTTTATCACTTTTTTGAAATTTCAATTTTGAACTTGACACAATTCTTATGTAACTTTGTAACTAAAAGTTGGGTCTTAGATGGAGCTCAGTTGAACCATTATCATATCTCTTATGAATTTTACAATAATTAGAAATATTTTGCTTATTATAATTTTTTTTTTTTTTTTCCTTTTTCTATTTGTGAAGTTATACGTGTCATGTAGACTCATCCCCTGAATCTAGCACACAAACCACATATTGGGTGTTTACCATTGATGATGGCATGATCAATTTATTAATGAATATAATATAGTTAACATCACTCATCGTTTTAAAGTAATATTATTATTATTAAAGTTGGCTTTGAACTCTTACCTAAATATTGCAACTGGCTAAGCGTCTGGGAGGTTATTTGCAAATTGGATGCTTTTGACCTAATGATTGTAAATTTGCATTAGATCCCATCTAAAGAGAGAAAGAGAGGGGTAAATAGACCTGCTCTATTTATACATTTTTGTCAATTTTTATGTATTTTTTTAAAAAAATTAGTCATTAAATTTGTAACATTCACACGTGAATTTTACATATTCAATAATTATTTTTAAATATATATATATATACCGAGAGGAACGACCATAAGAACGAGCGTTTAAGTAGCAAGAGATGATGACTGATGAGTGGGGTGAATAAATTACCCAAGGATATGAGATTAGTAGTAGTTGGTCACTTGGAAACTGGTAAAACTTCCAGAATCAATTTTAATGTCTTCCCAATTAATTACCAAGGTTTTTTTTTTTTTTTTTAAGGAAATTCTTTCATCTTCATTCCATAATAAGAGATCCAAAGTATAAAGCTCTTATAAATAAATATAGCCAAAAACTATAAAAAGTAAAAGTACAACATCGTAGATACACTGAAAATTTAACAATAAAAAATGTATCTACCTCTTCTAATCCAACCCATGTGCACACTTTATTTAAAGGGTAAATCTTATCTTATCTTATCTTTAAAGAAAAAAAGCTTTATTAACTCGGTTGTGAGACAAACCCCTCAGACTGAAATTATCCCTCAGCTCAATGGTCAAGATAAAACAACAAAACAAGAATAAAATTAATTAACAAGTTTAATAAAAATTGTGTTCAAAAGTCTTTTTTGTTTGAGATGAATGTGGGGGCAGTAAAGTGGGCTACCCTTTTTACTTTTGGATCCAACACTCCTTTCCTTTTTCACTATACACCATGTTTCATATATTTTATGTGGCAATGATTTTTTTTTTTTTTTTTGTGTGTGGATGATATGAAAGTAGAAGAAGAAATAGGAGATTTTTAACGGCTAAGATCCAAAAAAAACATAAGCCAAGGTTTGACTGCTCGTCCAAATCGGCCACGAGTGGTTCAGGATACGCGACTATGATTTTTATTGAGAGAGGTTGGCCACAAATAAGTTAGTTTTAGCAGTATGCAAACCACTGCTATAAGCCCCATAAAACAAATTTCATTTCTCAATCACTTTAATGCTTATGTGACGTGATTTTTTATAACAATTGATATATAAAAATTGATTTTTTAGTTGAAAGACAACGCCACATTGGCATTGGGAGATGGGACCACGTTGGGGCGAGGGTAATGAATAGAATTGTTCGAACCATTGATCTCTCCCTCCCGGCGGTCTCTCTCCGACATTCTCTCCCTCTTCGTCGATATATATATATATATATAATGTTTTTAATTTTTTTAATTGTTTAAATTATATTAATGTTTTACCATTTATTTCAAATTATATATTAATTCATATATATTGTGTAAATGTTATAAAAATAAAAAATAAAAAAATAAAAACAAGAAAGAAAAAAATATAACCTAGATTTATTTTGTTTAGGGGCCCCTAGCTACCAATTGTGCATTTAAATTTGGACTAGTCTTAATTTATGTTAGGTTTTGTAAATTTAGCTTATGTAAGTGTTAGAAAAATTAAATGTAACTTGTAAAAAACAAAAAAATAACAAGTAACATAGCTAAATTTTAAAAATTTAGGGTCTCCTATTAACCAAGTGTATTTAATTTAGACTAGCTAGTCTTGATTTAGTTTATTAGGTTTTGCAAATTTAGCTTATGTAATTGTTAGACAAATTTTAACAACTAAAAACAAGTGACATAGCTATATGTTTTCAATTTACGGTCCCTTAGCAACCAAGTGCATTTAATTTGGATTAGCTAGTCTTAATTTAGTTTACTAGCTAGGTTTTGCAAATTTAGCTTATGTAATTATTAGAATTTAAAAAAATTAAAAATAAATAAATAAATAAATAAATAACAAGTGGCATAGCTATATGTCACTTAAATTTAGGGTCCCCTAGCAACCTAGTGCATTTAATTTAGACTAGCTAGTCTTAATTTAGTTTATTAGCTAGGTTTTGCAAATTTACCTTATGTAATTGTTAGATTTTTTTTAAAAAAAAAAAGTAACATAGCTATATGTCACTTAAATTTAGGGTCCCCTAGCAACCAAGTGCATTTAATTTGGACTAGCTAGTCTTAATTTAGTTTATTAGCTAAGTTTTGCAAATTTATCTTATGTAATTGTTAGAAAAATTTTAAAACTTGTAAAAAAAAAAAAAAAACATAATGTAGATATAATTTTTTAATTTATGGTCCCCTATCTACCAAGTGCATTTAAGTTTATGATAATTATTTTAGGTTCCCTATGGGCCCTACCATTAATGCATGAAGTGTATGTGTTTAGGTAATTCTTATATATTATTTGTTTCTACTCTACGTAGTAACACTATGGAAAATAGTTGGATGAAGAAGTCTAGGAGTACGAAGGAATACAGAGACGGATGTAGATTGTTTGTGGACTTCGCAGTTAGGAACTGTGACACTCTAAACAAACTTATTGTGT
>NC_081542.1:9031153-9033379 GCF_901000735.1 Corylus avellana | reverse complement strand
TTTATAGGAAATTTCTTAGGAAATTTTTGTCTTAATATTATGAAAGAAAATATATAAGAAGCACATATTATTAAAAAAAATATATGTGTTTTTCACATGTTAAAAGACATATTAAGCTTTTAGTGACGGGATTTAATAAATTTTCTTACAACCCAATTTATCAAAAAAAATTTGTCCAAATGTAAATATACAAAAACCTTTAGTTAGGCCCTTTTTTTTTTTTTTGTAACCAATGGCATTGCAGATATTTGGCTGCAATCCTTGGCGACAAAAATAGGTGGAAACTGCCGAAGAAAATAGAAGTTAATTACATGTATTATCCATCAAGCTCTGAATAATGAAGACTTTCTGTGGACAAAAAGGAAAGAAAAAAAAGAAAAAGAAAAAGAAGATAGTGACAGCCGTTGCAATCCGAGGTCCCACTTAATAATGGAAGTTGAATCCTCCATCATCGCAAAAATAGATTCCCTCACAATCAAGGAGACTTCTTTTGTTTATTGATATTGTACTATGCTAAATTTACACTTCATCCACCCACCCCTTTATTTGACTCTTGAAATGCTTTATTTGTTGTTTAATGTACTTAAAAATATATATATATGCTCTATATTTGTTAGGGGTGTCAAAAATTACCGGGAAACTGGGGTCCCGGTTCCGGTTCCGATTTGAAAAATTCAAAAACCAGGTACCTCGGTTCCGGTACCGGTTTTTACCAGGAATACCGGAACCGGGTTTCCATTTTATTTAATAGTATATATATATATTTTACACTTAGGTTTAGGTTTAGGGTATTTTAAAAAATTAAAATTTTATTTCTAAGGCCCAAATAGGCAAAAACATTGATTTTTTAGGATTTTTGGACTTTTTTAAGTTTATTTTTTAATTATTTGAAACAATCACAACAAAGCCCATTTAATTTAGAAAAATAAACTAATATTTTTAAAAAAATGGGCCAACTTATGAAAAAAAAAAAATTGGCTTATTTTAGGCCCAATACCTAAAATAAACCCAAAAACCAATTTTTTTAAAAAATCGGTTACCGGAACCGGGCAGGAATCGGGACCCCGGTTAACCAGGGTCTTGGTTCCGGTTTTGGCCAAAAATCGGGAAACCTGACCGAGTTGACACCCCTAATATTTGTGTCACTTATCGGATTTATGTTTTACATTGAATATATATAAGGGATTTATGTTATATATATATATATAAGTGAAAAAAAAGGTATATTCTCAACACATTTTTAAGTTTAAAGTTTAATGTATAATAAAAGGGTTAAATACTCCATACCCCCTTAGGGTTTTCCAACTTTATTTTTCCCCCCTTGTGGTTTCATTTTTATCACAGGAAGTTCTTATGGTTTTGATAGTGACCAAATTAGTTCATCCGTTAGTTGATCGTTAGAACTGACACGTGGACCAATCAGACGTCGACACGTGGCACATAATTAATTTTTTTAATGAATAATATATAATGATTAAGTGAAAAAAAAAAAAAAAAAAAAGGTATATTCTCAACACATTTTTAAGTTTAAAGTTTAATGTATAATAAAATATGAGGAAATAAAAAATGCCGGTCCAACTAGGGTCAACCCAACAGGCCGTTTTGGATTTTAGGGAGCCACCGACCCGTAATCCTTCCACTGCCAGGAGCGGGAGGTAGACGCTGCTCTGTAACCAGCCTCACGCAGAACCCTCCTCTCTAGGAGCCACGTGACCCAGAGCCTTCGCACAAATCACATGGCTCAGCTCTTGGCTTGGAACGGGCAGGCCAGAAATGGTCATCCAGAATCCGACTAGTTGGGCTGGGCCAGAGTCCCATCAAATTAGTACCCCTTCTCAGGTTACAGGCTTGCGTTACTAAACCCGGTGATCGTTCTCGTCTCTCTATCGCGTTATAAACAATGGAAATTTCTCGCTTTTAACCGATGTGGGATCAAGGCACCTTGTATTAGCTCTGGTCGAAAAAGTTGTGGTGTTCGGAAATTGTTGCAAAATGAGTCATTGCCTTGTCACTTTGTCAGTAATAATAAACGATGGCCACCAACTGGCTTCAGAATTCCCTCTTTAGTAAGTTCTTTTTATATTACTATTATTATTTTATTTATTTTTTGAAGGGTTTTTGTGCATAGAATTATCAAAAAACTGTTTATCTAGTATGGGGTTTGCCCCCCTCCCCCCACCTTTTTTTTATTTAAGAATTTACCTTTATTCATCCAAGAAAAATCTT
>NC_081542.1:9022147-9030868 GCF_901000735.1 Corylus avellana | reverse complement strand
ATTTGAATACGACACGTTTATTAAACGTGTCATAAACAGATTCGTTTAACATAAATTCTAACTCTAAAACTAAGTGTCATATTTGTGTAAGGGTTTACGAGTTAATTCATCAACCCTAAATTAAGTTAAATTCAAAATTTACTTAAAATAAATAAAACATGTCAACCCGCGAACTCATTTATATCAAAGCCAAACACAACACATTTATTGAATGGATCATAAACAAATTACCCATTTATAATCCAAATCCCTTTAAACTAAACCATATCTTAAAATTAGGTATCGTGATCCTATCCAATTCCCAGGTTGCGAGTTAAATTGCAGAAACCAGTAAAAGTGATGACTTGAACACAATGTCTTATTTCATTGCTTTGCTCACATTGGTCCAACTAAGTATTGCCCTCATCTTGATTCCTTGAATAGAGTCGGCTGCCTAAACCGACAGTTCATTTAATTCTTGTGTTTTTTTTGGGGGACATGCCCTTGTCTGATATTGGACAAAACACAAATATGTCACAAGGTGGAAAATAACATTGACAGCTTCTTCTTTTTTCTTGAGAAAAGTAAACCTTGAGAAAAGTAAACCTATATATATATTTTATGAAAAAAAAAAAAAATCGAACGAGTGACCCTTATCTATATTTTTCAACCACAACAAAATTTATAATAATTTTTACTAAACTTTCGATTAAAATAATGTCTTTCTAAATTATTGGAAAATTGTAATATATTTTTTGTCTCACAAAAAAAATTAAAAACGCTCATACAAACCAAATTTTAAAATTGACATATGTTGTTAAAGCTATTAAAAAAAATGTGTTTTTTTATCCGTTAAGGACACATGTCTAGTTTATAGGAAATTTCTTAAGAAATTTTTGTCTTAATATCATTAAAAAAAAATATGTAAGAAGCACATACTATTTAAAAAAAAAAATATGTTTTTTTCACATGTTAAAAAATATATTCAACTTTTAGTGACAGGATTGAATAAATTTTCCTACAACCCAATTTATCAAAAAAAATTTGTCCAAATGTAAATATACAAAAACCTTTAGTTAGGCTTCTTTTTTTTTTTTTTTTGGTAACCAATGGCTTTGCAGATATTTGGCTGCAATCCTTGGCGACAAAAATAGGTGGACACTGCCGAAGAAAATAGAAGTTATTTACATGTATTATCCATCAAGTTCTGAATGATGAAGACTTTCTATGGACAAAAAGGAAATAAAAAAAGAAAAAGAAGATTGTGACAGCCGTTGCAGTATGAGGTCCTACTTGATAATGGAAGTTGAATCCTCCATCATGGCAAAAATTTACCAAAGAAAAATTGATGATCCAAGAAGATGGTCATTTTTTTGGGTGAGAATTTTCAACAACTTGTTATTTGGATTGCCAGAAAACAAATGTGAAATTTTTTTCATAAGATTTACATGTCTAAGCAAATGAACGAACAATCCAAACACATGATACAAGAAGGTGGTCATTTTTTCGAATTAGAATTTTTAACAATTTGTTATTCAGATTACCGGACAACAAATATAGAAATGTTTTATAAGATTTACATGTTTAAGTAAGTGGATGAACAACCTAAAATTTGTTTAGTCCAATGAGTGTACATCATTTTAACTCTCTCACATTTACCGTTTGAATCGTTAGCGATCCAAATAGTGATATTTATAAAATCTCAATCCTCCCTTAGAAGAGAATGCAAAGTACAGTAAAGAGATGATGGTAAAAAGTTGATGCTGGGGACAGTGCTGATTCACCAAGGACCACCACTCTCAGATATACTCAAAAGCTCCTCCAAATAGTCTGCCCCTAAATCCTCAAACACAACCACATTTTCCACCCTCTCCTCCTCCTCTTTCTTCTTCTTACACTTTGACTTCCTCTTCATAGAGTGCCTCCTTTTCAACTCCAAAACCGGCGAGCTCCCCTCCTCATAACCATACTTCATCTCGTGAAGCGACTTGTAAACTATCTCGGCCGGGAAATTGAGAACCGCCAACGAACCCCGCAGCGCAAATGCGGCTTGATCGTAGGCCAAAGCTGCGGCCTCGGCCGTGTCAAAAGTTCCTAGCCACACTCTCACTCCACTCCTGGAAGAATCTCGAATCTCAGCAGCATATTTCCCCCAAGGCCGCTGCCGAACCCCTCGATAGGAAACTTCTTCCTTCTTGGGCTCCTCCTCTTCAATGTTGGCTCTCGAATTCACCTCCCCATGGTCCCTGGCCAAGACCCCAAAGAGAAGCATTTCTTGGGAGTTATTTTCATTGAAGGGAAGGGATTGGTTTTCGAAATTGTACATGGAATTGGTGGTGAATGAGGAAGACGAGGAGGAGAAATCGGAAAATGGGTGGTGAATGAATGAAGAATCCATGGTGAAATTGATCATGCAGAAAATATTTGAAAGGATAGGGGGTTTATATAGGCACAAAGGGAGGGAAATTGACAGGTTTAAATAATGAGGAGGAGGAAAGATACAAAGTGGGTGGTAAGGATGGAAAAAGGGCAGAATTACATGAACATTGGAGTGCCATTACAAAACTGTCGTAATTTGTGGGCCATAGGGAGTGTTAGAAGCACGTGAGTCAAAGGATCTTAGAGCATGGCGGCTAGGTCAGGCGAGAATTTCAGTGTGATGTCAGCATAATTATGATTCCACGATTCCCATTGGACGGCATTGTCCACTTGCACTGGGCAAACTCTTAAGCCTGTTTTGTCCTTGTCATCTCCCAATCTGTGGATTGTCACAGCTGATAAGTCACGGCCATCTATTAATTGCCAACTGAAATTTCTCTAGTAGTACTTAACTCACTCTAATAAGTGGTAAGTATTATTTTTTATATATTTTAATTATTTTACTAATTTAAGAATTTAAATATTAATTTTTTAAAATCTCAAGAATATTAAATGGCATTTGTTAATTATTAGAATATTTGAAAGAAAATTTTCTCCAAATTAATTTAGAGAAAATTTGTGATAATAATTTGAAAATAATTTGTATCCTTAATTGCCAATATGAAGTTGACACTACAATAGAAAAGTCCCTGGTTGGAAATTAACTCATTACAATAATAATAATAATAATATTACAGCGCATTAAAAGAAATGCCGGCAAAAAATTCCGGCCTGTATTTGTGCCGCCCGCAAATAACGTGTTGGGATAAATAAAAGATGATGCATAAATTCACTACCAGGAAATATTAACAATTATGAACGCATGTTTTTTTTAAAAAAAAAAAAAAATTATCAATGTTTAACTTAGTTGTTGATGGATTGTGATTCCTTTAAATTATTTAAAATTAAATATTCTCATGTTATGAAATTATAATCATTCATTTTAAATTTAAGGTTTATAAAATATCAGCTACTTTTCAAAAATGCCTATTTTTTATTTTTTATTTTTTAAAGGAAAAATTGCTAGTCCCTGGTGACCCAAGGCTTGGGTCAGCCAAGGTTTAGTTTAGTTTAGTTTAGTTTAGTTTTTTTTTTTCTTTTTTTTCTTTTTTTTTTTTTCCTATTGTTTTACTTTAAAAAAAAAAATTAAAATAAAGAAGAACTGTATACTTTTATAAATTTCATGAGTATAAAAGACATTTCATTTGTAGCCATTTGAGTTAGAAAAATGATAGGCTTATAAATAAATTTTACAAAAAAGCTTTTACAACATAATGTAGCACAATATGATTAGGTTTCTCAAAAATTAAATTTCTCTCATTTCCAATCACGTTGTAAAAGTTTTTTTTGGTAAAATTTGTTTGTAAGCCTAACATTCATTTTTATTTTAAAGTAAAATAATCAATTCAAGTGAACTTAAAAAATAAAAATAAAAAATTGAACCGGTTTATCTTATCATTTTATTCTCATGCACGCATGGAGAGACAAAAGATTTATCTGAGTAATTTTAAATGGTCTACTTGCGTTTTACTTGTATCTTACTAAAAATGATGTAGCTATTAAAATTACTCTTTGATCAAAACTTAATAATGATCAATCACAAACTCAATAATGATTTTAATAATCACATCATTTTTAATAAGACATAAATAAAATACAAATAGACCTCTTAGAATTACTCTATTTATCACATTGTTGCATTAACAAGAGAAACATTAACTAAATTACAAAATAATAATAAAAAAATTAATTAAAAAATAATAAATAATAATATTTGCGCAGCCGGTAGGAGCTCAGAGCTCTGTGGCCCATCAACTTTTGACCATCTTGGTGCACTCCAAAGCCCAAAACAACACGTGGTCATATAATATAATAATAGACCATGTTAGACTCACTCTCACTTACTCAACTCAATTTTAATTTTTTTTTTTAATTATTATTATTCTCCTTAAAATAGAAAAAAAGAAACAAAAATGGATTATAAATTTATAATATATAGAATGGTCCATACTTGTTTGACTGATCTCATCTTTACAAATGTGCATGAACCTGTAATTATCATTCATACAACAAGTTGCATATTTTCTTTTTTTTTGTTTGTTTGTAAAAATACAAGTTGCATATCTTTTCTCTTCAATATATATATATATATATATATATATATATATATATATTGGAGTCTCAACTCAATATTTTTAACGTGACAAATTATTGGTTTTTCTACTTTTTTTTCTTTTTCATGTAATGATTACTTTCTTCGTCGTCAAAAGCTGTCTGGTTAGGCATATGGTTCTAGAAATGGTTTTTTCTTGCATTTTCTTTTTTTATTAGACAGAGAATGCAAAAAAACTTACTCAATTTTAGTCTTTTTGTTGAGGCACACAAAAAAGTATAAACTCTTCATATATAGCTTGTGAGAGAATGCTTCATAGCTGGAGAAATAACCAATTAGATATGCATGTCGAGCACAAAACAAATTTAGATGTGCCTTGTTCGACCTACAGTGTAATTTGTGTTCGCGTGTTAGGTCCGAGTCATATCAAGACATATGTGTAAAATTATATAGGTCAATTTTACCTTGATTCATTTAATTAAACGGGTCAAACTTCTTAACTTTAACCCTCTAATTCCGTATTGGGTTCATGTCGGATTTCCATGTTATGTCAAAATTACTTGTTATTATGCCGCGTGTTAGGTTCGGGTCGTGTTAAAACATAGGTATAAAACTATATAATTAGCTCAATCATAACTCGATCCATTTAATTAAATGAGTTAGACTCCTTAACCTAACTCTTTAATTTCATGTTGAGTTCGTGTATAAAAATTTACGAGTTCTAGTGCAAACCCAAAAAGATTGGATTAATTATCTCCGCTTCGTTTGAAATGGAGATGAGTTATTTCACAATTTTTATTTTATTTTATTTTATTGCTTACATAATGTCAGGTACCTAACATATTACAACATTATTTAAAAATATTAAATGATGATTATGATGGTCATTTACACAATTAGATAAATATATTATTTTATTAATGCTTGGGCCCATTTTCATAGAAATTTATTGTTGTGTCCATTTAATGGATTCTCTTCTAAATTGGGTTTCTTTTAGGAGATACGATAAGGGCTCAACTGAAACCTATCTAATACTCAATTTTTATGGACATATGTTTTGATTTTTGTCTGTTTTTAAAATTTTTAATTTTAAATCTAACACAATTCTTATGTGGTTTTGTGCCACTAAATAAAAGCTAAGTCTTAGATGAGGCTCAGTTGAATCCTTATCATATCTCTTTTTTTAGTTATCTATTTATGAATTGAGATATGATAGGGGCTCAACTGAGCCCCATCTAAGATCCAACTTTTGTAGATATATGTTTTGATTTTTATCACTTTTTTGAAATTTCAATTTTGAACTTGACACAATTCTTATGTAACTTTGTAACTAAAAGTTGGGTCTTAGATGGAGCTCAGTTGAACCATTATCATATCTCTTATGAATTTTACAATAATTAGAAATATTTTGCTTATTATAATTTTTTTTTTTTTTTTCCTTTTTCTATTTGTGAAGTTATACGTGTCATGTAGACTCATCCCCTGAATCTAGCACACAAACCACATATTGGGTGTTTACCATTGATGATGGCATGATCAATTTATTAATGAATATAATATAGTTAACATCACTCATCGTTTTAAAGTAATATTATTATTATTAAAGTTGGCTTTGAACTCTTACCTAAATATTGCAACTGGCTAAGCGTCTGGGAGGTTATTTGCAAATTGGATGCTTTTGACCTAATGATTGTAAATTTGCATTAGATCCCATCTAAAGAGAGAAAGAGAGGGGTAAATAGACCTGCTCTATTTATACATTTTTGTCAATTTTTATGTATTTTTTTAAAAAAATTAGTCATTAAATTTGTAACATTCACACGTGAATTTTACATATTCAATAATTATTTTTAAATATATATATATATACCGAGAGGAACGACCATAAGAACGAGCGTTTAAGTAGCAAGAGATGATGACTGATGAGTGGGGTGAATAAATTACCCAAGGATATGAGATTAGTAGTAGTTGGTCACTTGGAAACTGGTAAAACTTCCAGAATCAATTTTAATGTCTTCCCAATTAATTACCAAGGTTTTTTTTTTTTTTTTTTAAGGAAATTCTTTCATCTTCATTCCATAATAAGAGATCCAAAGTATAAAGCTCTTATAAATAAATATAGCCAAAAACTATAAAAAGTAAAAGTACAACATCGTAGATACACTGAAAATTTAACAATAAAAAATGTATCTACCTCTTCTAATCCAACCCATGTGCACACTTTATTTAAAGGGTAAATCTTATCTTATCTTATCTTTAAAGAAAAAAAGCTTTATTAACTCGGTTGTGAGACAAACCCCTCAGACTGAAATTATCCCTCAGCTCAATGGTCAAGATAAAACAACAAAACAAGAATAAAATTAATTAACAAGTTTAATAAAAATTGTGTTCAAAAGTCTTTTTTGTTTGAGATGAATGTGGGGGCAGTAAAGTGGGCTACCCTTTTTACTTTTGGATCCAACACTCCTTTCCTTTTTCACTATACACCATGTTTCATATATTTTATGTGGCAATGATTTTTTTTTTTTTTTTTGTGTGTGGATGATATGAAAGTAGAAGAAGAAATAGGAGATTTTTAACGGCTAAGATCCAAAAAAAACATAAGCCAAGGTTTGACTGCTCGTCCAAATCGGCCACGAGTGGTTCAGGATACGCGACTATGATTTTTATTGAGAGAGGTTGGCCACAAATAAGTTAGTTTTAGCAGTATGCAAACCACTGCTATAAGCCCCATAAAACAAATTTCATTTCTCAATCACTTTAATGCTTATGTGACGTGATTTTTTATAACAATTGATATATAAAAATTGATTTTTTAGTTGAAAGACAACGCCACATTGGCATTGGGAGATGGGACCACGTTGGGGCGAGGGTAATGAATAGAATTGTTCGAACCATTGATCTCTCCCTCCCGGCGGTCTCTCTCCGACATTCTCTCCCTCTTCGTCGATATATATATATATATATAATGTTTTTAATTTTTTTAATTGTTTAAATTATATTAATGTTTTACCATTTATTTCAAATTATATATTAATTCATATATATTGTGTAAATGTTATAAAAATAAAAAATAAAAAAATAAAAACAAGAAAGAAAAAAATATAACCTAGATTTATTTTGTTTAGGGGCCCCTAGCTACCAATTGTGCATTTAAATTTGGACTAGTCTTAATTTATGTTAGGTTTTGTAAATTTAGCTTATGTAAGTGTTAGAAAAATTAAATGTAACTTGTAAAAAACAAAAAAATAACAAGTAACATAGCTAAATTTTAAAAATTTAGGGTCTCCTATTAACCAAGTGTATTTAATTTAGACTAGCTAGTCTTGATTTAGTTTATTAGGTTTTGCAAATTTAGCTTATGTAATTGTTAGACAAATTTTAACAACTAAAAACAAGTGACATAGCTATATGTTTTCAATTTACGGTCCCTTAGCAACCAAGTGCATTTAATTTGGATTAGCTAGTCTTAATTTAGTTTACTAGCTAGGTTTTGCAAATTTAGCTTATGTAATTATTAGAATTTAAAAAAATTAAAAATAAATAAATAAATAAATAAATAACAAGTGGCATAGCTATATGTCACTTAAATTTAGGGTCCCCTAGCAACCTAGTGCATTTAATTTAGACTAGCTAGTCTTAATTTAGTTTATTAGCTAGGTTTTGCAAATTTACCTTATGTAATTGTTAGATTTTTTTTAAAAAAAAAAAGTAACATAGCTATATGTCACTTAAATTTAGGGTCCCCTAGCAACCAAGTGCATTTAATTTGGACTAGCTAGTCTTAATTTAGTTTATTAGCTAAGTTTTGCAAATTTATCTTATGTAATTGTTAGAAAAATTTTAAAACTTGTAAAAAAAAAAAAAAAACATAATGTAGATATAATTTTTTAATTTATGGTCCCCTATCTACCAAGTGCATTTAAGTTTATGATAATTATTTTAGGTTCCCTATGGGCCCTACCATTAATGCATGAAGTGTATGTGTTTAGGTAATTCTTATATATTATTTGTTTCTACTCTACGTAGTAACACTATGGAAAATAGTTGGATGAAGAAGTCTAGGAGTACGAAGGAATACAGAGACGGATGTAGATTGTTTGTGGACTTCGCAGTTAGGAACTGTGACACTCTAAACAAACTTATTGTGTGCCCCTGTAAGACGTGTCGCTGTAACAGGAAACACCCACAGGTTTGGTATACGACCACTT
>NC_081542.1:9015481-9022110 GCF_901000735.1 Corylus avellana | reverse complement strand
GACTGATGAGTGGGGTGAATAAATTACCCAAGGATATTAGATTAGTAGTAGTTGGTCAATTGGAAACTTGTAAAACTTCCAGAAGCAATTTTAATGTCTTCCCAATTAATTACCAAGGTATAATTTTTTAGAGAATTCTTTTTATCTTCCATAATAATAAGAGATCCAAAGTATAAAACTTTCACAGAGAAATATAGCAAAAAGCTATAAAAAGTAAAAGTACAACATCGTAAATACACTAAAAATTTAACAATTAAAAATGTATCTACCTCCTCTGATTCAACTCATATGTATATTTCATTTAAGGTCCACGTACATATTTCATTTAAAGGGAAAATCTACTTTGGACAAACTAGATCTGAATACATGAGTATATCTTATCTTAAAGAAAAAAGCTTTATTAACCCAACTGTGAGACAAAACCCTCAGACCGAAACTATCCATCAGCTCAAGGGTCAAGATAACACAACAAAACAAGAATAAAATTAATTA
Organism: Corylus avellana; assembly: GCF_901000735.1. NCBI lineage: Eukaryota > Viridiplantae > Streptophyta > Magnoliopsida > Fagales > Betulaceae > Corylus > Corylus avellana. The sequence goes on along the minus strand of NC_081542.1, from coordinate 9,021,618 downwards.
CCAAGTTTAATAAAAATTGTGTTCAAAAGTCTTTTTTGTTTGAGATGAATGTGGGGCAGTAAAGTGGGCTACCCTTTTTACTTTTGGATCCAACACTCCTTTCCTTTTTCACTATACACCATGTTTCATATATTTTATGTGGCAATGATTTTTTTTTTTTTTTTTTTGATGATATGAAAGTAGAAGAAGAAATAGGAGATTTTTAACGGCTAAGATCCAAAAAAAACGTAAGCCAAGGTTTGACTGCTGGTCCAAGTCGGCCACGAGTGGTTCAGGATAAGCGACGATTTTTATTGATAGAGGCTGGCCACAAATAAGTTAGTTTTAGGAGTATGCAAACCACTGCTATAAGCCACATAAAACAAATTTCATTTCTCAATCACTTTAATGCTTATGTGACATGATTTTTCATAATATTTGACGTATAAAAATTGATTTTCTAATTGAAAGACAACGCCACATTGGTATTGGGAGATGGGACCACGTAGGGGCGAGGGTAATTAATAGAATTGTTCAAACCATTGATCTCTCCCTCCCGGCGGTCTCTCTCCGACATTCTCTCCCTCTTCGTCGATATATATATAATGTTTTTAATTTTTTTAATTGTTTAAATTATATTAATGTTTTACCATTTATTTCAAATTATATATTAATTCATATATCTTGTGTAAATGTTATAAGAATAAAAAAATAAAAACAAGAAAAAAAAATATAACCTAGATTTATTTTGTTTAGGGGCCCCTAGCTACCAATTGTGCATTTAAATTTGGATTAGTCTTAATTTATGTTAGGTTTTGTAAATTTAGCTTATGTAAGTGTTAGAAAAATTAAATGTAACTTGTAAAAAAAATAAATAACAAGTAACATAGCTAAATTTTAAAAATTTAGGGTCTCCTATTAACCAAGTGTATTTAATTTAGACTAGCTAGTCTTGATTTAGTTTATTAGGTTTTGCAAATTTAGCTTATGTAATTGTTAGACAAATTTTAACAACTAAAAACAAGTGACATAGCTATATGTTTTCAATTTAGGGTCCCTTAGCAACCAAGTGCATTTAATTTGGATTAGCTAGTCTTAATTTAGTTTACTAGCTAGGTTTTGCAAATTTAGCTTATGTAATTGTTAGAATTTTTTTTTTTTTTTTTTTTTTTTTAAAAAAAACAAGTGACATAGCTATATGTCACTTAAAGTTAGGGTCCCCTAGCAACCTAGTGCATTTAATTTAGACTAGCTAGTCTTAATTTAGTTTATTAGCTAGGTTTTACAAATTTACCTTATGTAATTGTTAGATTTTTTTTTTTTTTTTTTTTTTAAAAAAAAGAAGTAACATAGCTATATGTCACTTAAATTTAGGGTCCCCTAGCAACCAAGTGCATTTAATTTGGACTAGCTAGTTTTAATTTAGTTTATTAGCTAAGTTTTGCAAATTTATCTTATGTAATTGTTAGAAAAATTTTAAAACTTGTAAAATAAAATAAAAAAATCACGTAATCTAGATATATATATTTTTTTAATTTATGGTCCCCTATCTACCAAGTGCATTTAAGTTTATGATAATTATTTTAGGTTCCCTATGGGCCTTACCATTAATGCATGACGTGTATGTGTTTAGGTAATTCTTATATACTATTTGTTTCTACTCTACGTAGTAATACTATGGAAAATAGTTGGATGAAGAAGTCTAGGAGTACGAAGGAATACAGAGACGGATGTAGATTGTTTGTGGACTTCGCAGTTAGGAATTGTGACACTCTAAACAAACTTATTGTGTGCCCCTGTAAGACGTGTCGCTGTAACAGGAGACACCCCTAGGTTTGGTATACGACCACTTGACAGGGGGAAAGGAATGTGACCTCAATACAAAGACTGGATTTAGTATGGCGAGAGGCTTGTATGAGCTCCCGTTGAAGGCTTAAATTCAGCACGTCCGGCCACAGTTGCAGGTGCAAGCACTAAACATGGTGGAAATATGCACGTCATGTTGTGTGATGCATTCGGCATGCACGAAGTCAGAGATGACAACAATGAGCCTCGAGTTGAGGTGCATAGTGAGGAAGAACACATTGTGCATGACAAAGCCGATTGAGGTGACATACGAAAGTACGAGGAATTGCTTAAAAAGGCAGACAAACTGCTTCATGATAAGACCAAACATAGCAAGCTGAATGCTACTGTATATCTGTACAATTTGAAGTGTGGGTAGAGTTAGTAACACGATATTCTCGTGTTTCCTCGAGTTCATCAATTAGTTGCTGCCTGCAGATGATGAAGTTTTGTCAGTTAATATATATGAGGCCAAACGGTTTCTAAGAGACATGGGACTCAAGTACAAGAAGATTCCGGTTTGTCGCAATGATTGTATGTTGTTCTGGAAGGGTAATAAGGAGTTAGATTCATGTGTTAAATGTAAAAAATCTAAATTGAATGATGAAATTCATTTGGATGAGGATGGCCACCCCATATCGTCGAGTAAGAGACGTCCGGTCAAGGTGTTGTTGTGGTTTTCAATCATACCACAACTACAGAGGCTGTTTATGTCATAGCATACTGCACCCTATATGAGGTGGCATGTAGAAGGCCACACTAAGGATGGCGTATTGAGGCATCCGGCCGATGGCGAAGCATGGAAGTCATTCGACAATTTATATCCGGAGTTTTCAACGAACAGTAGGAACGTAAGACTTGGCCTAACCTTGGATGGATTTAATCCTTTTGGAAACATGAGCACATCCCCCACTACTTGGCCTATAATGCTTGTACCGTACAACCTGTAGCCTTGGATGTGCTTGAAACAAGCGTATTTCATATTATCCCTGATTATTCCAGGCCCAACAACAGCGCACGTGTAGATGATAATGAGACACAGGCCCTCGATGACTTGGAGGATGGGACAGGTGACCCGCACGATCAGGAGCACGATGACCCTACTTGGCCAGTATTGACTGTCTACCAGGTTCGTACGATAGGTATGTATATATGCTATTCAGAACCATAAATATGTACATATTTACGCATGATGATACATGTAGTTAGTACATAAATTCAAATAATATATGTTTCACTATTTGTATGTTAATTAAACATCATTGCAGATCGCAAGGATAAATTTGAAGTGTTGATCGTAAATGGCTTGCACAAGTTGCTGGACATTCCTGATGGGAAAAGGATCATCATAGAGAATGATGGCACGTGGCAGCCCGTATGACGAAGCGGAGGAAAATTTAGACGGATGACGGGCAAGATTGTCAAGAACGGGTCCTTTATCAGGCTATCCGACGACTGGAATGAGGTACCAGAAAATACGAAGGAGGATTTATTTGAGTCATTGATGGTAAGTGTAGATTAGATGTACTTAATTTATGATATGTAGCATTTGTATATTAAATTTTGTAAAACAACCAGCGCTTTAATACCCCAGTTTTTAATTGATGCAGAATCACTTCTACATCATGCCTGAGTCTGATATGGCGGCAATAAAAAAGGATGCGTTTAGAGGCATGGGCGAGAAGCTGAAGCTTTCGAGGCACAAGTTAAAGAATAAGCTCAACATTCAGCGCAACGATACTCCTGCGACAGTGGCGGCGAGGATGGGCCAGACAATTGCAAAGTACAACCCCGCAGACGTGAAAAAATTGTTAGTGAAAGTGTGTGATCTCGCTTATCAAGTAGGTCACAATTTCAAACTTTTTGTGTTTCGTTGATTGTAATTGTTCGATGGCTCAACTATTAATAATGTCTACATGTTGTGTTCGTAGGAATATGCTCAGCCCATGAGAGACATACGAGCACGGAATCAAACACCACACTACACTAGTTCGAAGAGCTATGCAAGGGTGTCACATGGGGATGTACTACTCTAATTTACCATATATATATATATATGTATATGTCATATATTACGTAATATATATATATGAACGTTTCATTGATGGTTTGAACTTATTACAGGTAATTACTTCGGGTAGAGCTCCTACGCGAGCGATAAATTACATCAAGACCCCTAGAAAGAAAGATGGTAGCTGCCCAAATTCGATGGTCGCAGAGAATTGTAAGTGCCTCACACCTTGTCATGAATTTTTATTTATGTATATAACGTAACGTACATGCACGGATGGAGGAGCTATTGGAAACTGACCCTGCGAAACTGGTAGATGAGCCCCAAAGGACGATTCAATGGACACCGAACGACGCTTACGCCCAAGCGCACAGCAATAGGCCTGAATATGTGGGTCGTGTTCAAGGGGTCAGTAAGATTATTATGTCTGTGCGCGGTACCATCCACTCATATTATACATCATCCTAAGCACGATCGCAGAACCTTGGTGGCTCGATGGTCTCGTGTGCTAAACTTGAAAGAGCCATTGAAGCTGAGAGGGAGAAGCACAAAGAATAAATGGATGCGATACTGGCCTAGCAGAAGGAGGAGATTACTGCAGCGGTGACCGCGCAGGTGATTGAGCAGATGGCTTCGCAGATTGCTACGCAGATGACGGCGTATGAGGCCCAGTTTCACAACCTTAAGGGCTCGAGACGTATGAGCTCCAAGCTGGAGGTGACGACTGCCATGGCTTCGCAAGACGCGCGGAGTCCCCAGCCTAAATGATTGTGAGATCCTCAGCGCATAGCCGCTTAAGTAACATTATATTCTTATTGTTTCTTTTTAAGTAACATGATTATCTTACGAGATGACTATCATTTAAATGGCTAGTAATTTTGTTTGATAAATAAACTTTGTTCGTATCTTTGTCCGACACATGCATCTATATAATACAATTGCAACATAATATGTGTAAATGACGTAAGAGTAGAAGCTAAGGACAACGATCACAATGAAAGCCAACACCCGATGCTAGCTGGACAAAAGTCTCGTTTGTCAAGACATTATACCCGTCGTTCGGCCAAATATATATATATATATATATATATATATATATATATATATATATATGACTTAATAAAAATGCAATATATAATAATCGAATAGCGTATATACTAAACTCAAAATAATCTACTTTGTTGTTCTTGGTTGTAGTTGGAGCTTTGCATATTTAATCTTACCATATTTGTTGAAGCCGCTTCATTGAATAAACATACATATAGATGCATATGTGTTTGTGCGTAGGTCGTCTCTTAAGAATTGATAAGATTCTATCACAAGTGTCAATTTGCTGATTGATTATTTGTTTTGTTATTTGTAGTTAGTGCAGAGAAGTCGGGATATGTATATGTGTTTGTGCGTGTAGATGCAGTATATATATGACTTAATAAAAATGCAATATATAATAATCGAATAGTGTATATACTTAACTCAAAATAATCTACTTTGTTGTTCTTGGTTGGTTTGGTTGTAGTTGGAGCTTTGCATATTTAATCTTACCATATTTGTTGAAGCCGCCTCCTTGAATAAACGTACATATAGATGTATATGTGTTTGTGCGTAGGTCGTGTAGATATATATGTTGAAGTTGTTTATGTGACAATCATTCGATTTTTTCTCATTTACTTGGACGTTGCTTATCTCTTAGGACTTGATAAGATTCTATCACAAGTGTCAATTTTCTAATTGATTATTTGTTTTGTTATTTGCAGTTAGTGCAGAGAAGTCGGGAGATAATGATCATGATGGTGTTCACTCGGATTTCATTGGACTAGTGTTTGTTTGATAGTTTTTTGTGTATAACTTAAGACTTAAGTTTTTTGTATTCGTGTATAACGTAAGTTGTATTGTATTTCCTATGTTGATGTATATATATTTATAGTTGGATTATTTGTGATACGTACTGGTTGTGATGTATATATTTGTGGTAGTTGTATTATTTTATATATATATAGTTGAATTATTATATTTAGATTGATGTTAGATTGATAGATTATTTATATATAGATTGATAATTGGATTATTGGATTTTGTGGTAGTTTGCGATAGGTTTTGATAGTTAGGTTAATATAACTCGTATATTAGGTAGCAGCTCCTAAATTCGAGTATAACGACCAGAGAAGATGAGAAAAAAAAAAAAAAAATCTGCCACAACTGGTGACGTGTTCACTATGACACGTAACAGAAGGTGACGTGTTATGTGTAAACGTTACCAAATGGTAACGTATGATGATGACACGTTACAAAATTTTTGTAATGT
>NC_081542.1:8990524-9015381 GCF_901000735.1 Corylus avellana | reverse complement strand
ATATATATATATATATATATATATATATATATATATATATATGACTTAATAAAAATGCAATATATAATAATCGAATAGCGTATATACTAAACTCAAAATAATCTACTTTGTTGTTCTTGGTTGTAGTTGGAGCTTTGCATATTTAATCTTACCATATTTGTTGAAGCCGCTTCATTGAATAAACATACATATAGATGCATATGTGTTTGTGCGTAGGTCGTCTCTTAAGAATTGATAAGATTCTATCACAAGTGTCAATTTGCTGATTGATTATTTGTTTTGTTATTTGTAGTTAGTGCAGAGAAGTCGGGATATGTATATGTGTTTGTGCGTGTAGATGCAGTATATATATGACTTAATAAAAATGCAATATATAATAATCGAATAGTGTATATACTTAACTCAAAATAATCTACTTTGTTGTTCTTGGTTGGTTTGGTTGTAGTTGGAGCTTTGCATATTTAATCTTACCATATTTGTTGAAGCCGCCTCCTTGAATAAACGTACATATAGATGTATATGTGTTTGTGCGTAGGTCGTGTAGATATATATGTTGAAGTTGTTTATGTGACAATCATTCGATTTTTTCTCATTTACTTGGACGTTGCTTATCTCTTAGGACTTGATAAGATTCTATCACAAGTGTCAATTTTCTAATTGATTATTTGTTTTGTTATTTGCAGTTAGTGCAGAGAAGTCGGGAGATAATGATCATGATGGTGTTCACTCGGATTTCATTGGACTAGTGTTTGTTTGATAGTTTTTTGTGTATAACTTAAGACTTAAGTTTTTTGTATTCGTGTATAACGTAAGTTGTATTGTATTTCCTATGTTGATGTATATATATTTATAGTTGGATTATTTGTGATACGTACTGGTTGTGATGTATATATTTGTGGTAGTTGTATTATTTTATATATATATATATATATATATATATATATATATATATATATATATATAGTTGAATTATTATATTTAGATTGATGTTAGATTGATAGATTATTTATATATAGATTGATAATTGGATTATTGGATTTTGTGGTAGTTTGCGATAGGTTTTGATAGTTAGGTTAATATAACTCGTATATTAGGTAGCAGCTCCTAAATTCGAGTATAACGACCAGAGAAGATGAGAAAAAAAAAAAAAAAATCTGCCACAACTGGTGACGTGTTCACTATGACACGTAACAGAAGGTGACGTGTTATGTGTAAACGTTACCAAATGGTAACGTATGATGATGACACGTTACAAAATTTTTGTAATGTGTTAAGTTTAACACGTTATGAAAGTGGTAATGTGTCAAAATATGACACGTTACTACATTTCTAGTAGTTACGACCAATTTTTTAACCCGTCAAACACATTACCATTGACACGTCACTAACCTTTAGTAACGTGTTAACACCTTTGACACGTTACTAGCAGTCTGTGACAAAAAATATTTATTTTTGTAGTGTAGTAAAAATTCTTTCAAATTGGAAAAACTCCCTTGATTCATCTCATTCTTTTTTCCTTTTTTTAAAAAAATTAATTTTTTTTTTTTTTAAAAAAAAAATCTCTTGTATCCTTGTCTTTTTGTAATCTTTTTAAGTCTTATGAGTCGGTTGAACACGAATGATAAAAAAGCTAAGAATATCTTCCGTACAATCATTTCATTTGAGATAGCTATTTACAATTTTACCCGTAATATTTTACTGAAGAAAACAATAGTGGGGGCATAGTATGAACCGTTACTTTCATCGCATCCCACTGCACCATATCTTCATCCATGCAATTTGCTTACGTTTCCTTCTTGGCACGTTACACGCTTACAGCTATACTTATTTTCCGACTCAGTTAATTATTATTTTTTTTTTTACCCACTTCAAAAATGGGATAAGCTCCATTAATACTTACAACATTACTTTGTAGTTGTCAATTACTTTCTCGGGTAATTTACATAAATAAGTTAACATTTAGTATTTTGTCAAGAAAACTAAAAGTGAGATATAATTTACAAGTGAAATTTTGGATTTGGCATAGATGCTATAAATAAATAAATAACGGCTCAAAATTAATTTCTTTCTCTTTATCATACAAAAACTTGGAATTAATTTGGATCATTAAAAAAAACTATAACACATGTAACTTTTTTACAACACCTAAACCAAATCCCGAAATTTTAACTTTGAAATAGATTTTCAAAGCAATCATACTCACCCTAATCAAGCAAAATAGTAAGTGTTGGAGAATTTGTGACTTTAAGAATAATATTATTTAATAGATTGCTATACGACTTGCCATACAACTGAATTAACGTGACAGTAAAAATTTGCCCTTCATTTTTTTTTTTTTTTACAAGTGCCTATTTAAGGACGAATTTTTACTGTTACATTATCAAGTTGTATGTCAGTTTACTAAATAGCATTACCATGACAATATAACTGAAGTGATGTTCAAAATTGGCTATTTAAACTGGTATATAAAAACCTGTTCAACATGTATAATATGCTACACATATAAGCATTTATTTTTTTCAATTATCTTCATGCATTATCTTAACATGTAAAATAGTTTTTTACAGATGATATCAATGAAGTAGACACAAAGCATAATGTTAACTTTGAGCATGGAAGAACAGAACTTGCAGTGAGAGTACAACAAGAGAGCTGTTTGGGCATCTAGACCTCTTCCTTCTTCTTCTTCTTCTTCTTTTTCTTTTTCTGTTGTATATTTATTTATCTACTTATTCATTTTAATGCCGAGGAACAATTTGATGTGCAGATTTGGATATGGATCTTTTTCACAACTGAGGTGAAGTCAGGTTGCGTCAAATGGCCAGTGAGGACCACCCATGACGAACTTGAAGCGTTTTGTAGGTCCTTTTCAATGGTGTATGATGGGAACTGGATTACAACTCTTTATGTTTATTAGGTCTTAATGTTGCAGGAGTTATCATTCTTCCATGCTTTTATCTTTTCTAAATAACTGATCTTCAATACCTCAAATATTATTGGTTTTTGTATCTCGTATGACAAAAGGGCAACATTGTCCAAAGAATCAATGCATATATGATCCTTATTTCTGCAAAAGCAGATTTCCAAAAATAGTACTAAGTTCACATGCTTTGAAAGTATCAACTAAGTTTCCCTATCACTTTATAAAGCACTCCCAAAGCTTACATTCACAAATTTACCCTAACTCAAGATCCTCTACCTGCCCCAACGTAAGCACAGAGAAGAGATCAACCCCTTCACTGCAAGAGAATGCATCAGGTATTCCTTTTATCTCGTATGAGAAAAGGGCAACATTGTCCAAAGAATCAATGCATAAATGATCCTTATTTCTGCAAAAGCAGATTTCCAAAAATAGTACTAAGTTCACATGCTTTGAAAGTACCAACTAAGTTTCCCTATCACTTTATAAAGCACTCCCAAAGCTTACATTCACAAATTTACCCTAACTCAAGATCCTCTACCTGCCCCAACGTAAGCACAAAGAAGAGATCAACCCCTTCACTGCAAGAGAATGCATCAGGTATTCCTTTTTGTTTTACAGTTTCCAATAAAAATTTGTATCATTAATTGTGTGCTTAATTCTTTTCATGTTGTTGACCAAAAAAAAAAAAAAAATAGTTCTTTCCATGTTTACTAAGTAAGCAAACAATAAGTGATGCCAATCGTTGCCGCTAGAAGAGATGGGCAGTAAGAATATCAATTATTAAGATCTAGAGAAAGAAAAAATGAAAAATGGACACACACACACAAACAACTGAGGTGTTCATGGTTCAAATGACCTCGGTAAAGAAATCGAATGTAGAACCTCTGTCTACTGATTAGGAAACAGAGCTACAGTTACATCAGGTTATGGAGATAGGGGCCAGGTAAAGAACATGGATTTTACAGGATGTCAAGTCAGCAAAAGTAGCTCTAAAACACAAGGAAACCAATCTAATAACCTTTTCTGTCACATGGAAGAGTGTAGTCTCATTTAACATATAAAAGATGTTACCTATCCAAAACCCTCCTCCAACCATGAAACCTACAAGTTCCCCACCCTAAACTACTCTAGCAATAATTCTACTCAAGATCTCCATATCTGAAGTGAGGAGAAGACACCATGTCTTAAACCTCTAAAGCTATTGAAGGAACTAGCTGGGAGTACCATTCTCTAACTCTAAAAACTCTTAACAGTTGGAAGTACAAAATTGCCTCTAGCTCTGCAAATGCTCAACATAGCTGAATCTTCCCTCCGTATGCTAAGAAATTCCAATTTATATGATTGTAGGCTTTTTGTTCATAAATTGGAATTTCTTACTTCATTTAGGGTAGATTCAGCTATGTCAAGCATTTGCAGAGCTAGATCCAGTTTTGTTCTTCCAACTGCTAGAGTTTTAGTGTTAAAGAATGGTACTTCAATAGCTCTAGAGGTTTAAGACATGCTATCACCACTTCTCCTCACTTTAGATATGGAGATCCTGATAGGAATTGTTTCTAGAGTAGTTTAGGGTGGGGAACTTGTAGGTTTCGAGGTTATAGGATGAGACAAACAGGGAGTTATCAAATTGGTTTCCTTGTGTTTTAGAGCTACTTTGGTTGACTTGACATCCCATAAAATCCATATCCTTTGCCTGGCCCCTATCTCCATAATCTGATGTAACCGTAACTCTGTTTCTTAATGTTGTAGGAGCTATCATTCTTCCATGTTTTTATCTTTTCTAAATAACTAATCTTCAATACCTCAAATATTATTGGTTTTTGAAATATATATCCTTATACGACCAATAACTATTAAAGTGATTTGTATCTCGTATGAGAAAAGGGCAACAATGTCCAAAGAATCAATGCATAAATGATCCTTATTTCTGCAAAAGCAGATTTCCTACAATGGCATTCAGTTCACATGCTTTGAAATATCAACTATGTTTCCCTATCACTTTCTAAAGCACCCCCAAACCTTACATTCACAAATTTACCCTAACTCAAGATCTTCTACCAGCCCCAACGCAAGCACAAAGAAGAGATCAACCCTTTCATTGCAAGAGAATGCATCAGGTATTCATCACATATTTCAGTAGCTTTCTGATAAAAATTTGGAACATTGATTGTGTGCTTAGTTCTTTTCATGTTGTTGACAAAAAAAAAAAAAATTAGCCAAATTTGTATTGGAAAATTAAAAGTCAAGGAAAACTTGTTGGGAATAATAAAGGTTCATATGTTTTACAAAAATTAACTTAGCATATAAGAGACGTCTTGGAATGTTAAAGTGCCTATAAAAAATAATGTTAATGTGCTTATAATAAATAATGTGTTAATGTGCCTAAAAAAACTAACTTAGCATATGAGAGACGTCTTTGAATGTTAAATTGCATATAATAAATTAGTGCTAAGCAAATTCACCGATTAGTCGACAACCAACCGTGTACCGACCGTAACCGCCCCGACGCCGACCTACACCGACTACCGACCGGCTGGTAGACGGTAGACTTTTAAGATTTTCGACATTGTCGGTTCAGTAGGCGGAAAAACTTTTACATAAGTCAGTTTTTGACCGACACCTAACCGACAATACCTGTTAATACATATATAACGCATATCCTACCTTGATGAATCAACTGTTACTTTGCGGTTTAGAAAAAGAAAAAAAAAATTGTGACTCTGCATTTGAGAAGTAATGGAGGAAGAAACTGGTGCTGGTAAAAGAAGAAGATGAAACACATGTGCGACCTTTGACTGACATTATTTATTTATTTATTGCAAAAATTATTGTTGTCTTATTTCATTTCTACTTCCCCAAGTAATGTTCATTTATTTATTACAAAAGTTGTTTTAGTGTTAAAGAATGGTACTTCAGCAGGTTCCTTCAACAGCTCTAGAGGTTTAAGACATGCTATCACCACTTCTCTTCACTTTAGATATGGAGATCCTGACAGGAATTGTTTCTAGAGTAGTTTAGGGTGGGGAACTTGTAGGTTTCGAGGTTATAGGATGAGACAAACAAGGAGTTATCAAATTGGTTTCCTTGTGTTTTAGAGCTACTTTTGTTGATTTGACATCCCATAAAATCCATATCCTTTGCCTGGCCCCTATCTCCATAATCTGATGTAACTGTAACTCTGTTTCTTAATGCTGTAGGAGCTATCATTCTTCCATGTTTTTATCTTTTCTAAATAACTAATCTTCAATACCTCAAATATTATTGGTTTTTGAAATATATATCCTTATACGACCAATAACTATTAAAGTGATTTGTATCTCGTATGAGAAAAGGGCAACAGTGTCCAAAGAATCAAGGCATAAATGATCCTTATTTCTGCAAAAGCAGATTTCCTACAATGGTATTCAGTTCACATGCTTTGAAATATCAACTATGTTTCCCTATCATTTTCTAAAGCACCCCTAAACCTTACATTCAAAAATTTACCCTAACTCAAGATCCTCTACTAGCCCCAACGCAAGCACAAAGAAGAGATCAACCCCTTCACTGCAAGAGAATGCATCAGGTATTCATCACATATTTCAGTAGCTTTCTGTTTTACAGTTTCCAATAAAAATTTGTAACATTGATTGTGTGCTTAGTTCTTTTCATGTTGTTGACCAAAAAAAAAATTAGCCAAATTTATATTGGAAAATTAAAAGTCAAGGAAAACTTGCTGGGAATAATAAAGGTTCATATGTTTTACAAAAATTAACTTAGCATATAAGAGACATCTTGGAATGTTAAAGTGGCTATAATAAATAATGTTAATGTGCTTATAATAAATAATGTGTTAATGTGCCTAAAAAAACTAACTTAGCATATGAGAGACGTCTTTGAATGTTAAAGTGCATATAATAAATTAGTGCTAAGCAAATTCATCGATTAGTCGACAACCGACCGTGTACTGACCGTAACCGCCTCGACGCCGACCTACACTGACAACTGACCGGTTGGTAGACGGTAGACTTTTAGGATTTTTGACATTATCGGTTCAGTAGGCGGAAGAGCTTTTACATAAGTCGGTTTTTGGCCGACACTGAACCGACAATACCTGTTAATACATATATAACGCATATCCTACCTTGATGAATCAAAAGTTACTTTGCGGTTTAGAAAAAAAAAAAAAAAAAAATTGTGACTCTGCATTTGAGAAGTAATGGAGGAAGAAACTGGTGCTGGTAGAAGAAGAAGTTGGTAGAAAAAAAAAAAAGATGAAACGCATGTGCAACCTTTGACTGACATTATTTATTTATTTATTGCAAAAATTATTGTTGTCTTATTTCATTTCTACTTCCCCAAATAATGTTCATTTATTTATTACAAAAGTTGTTATTATTTGTATTATTTTATTTCCACTTCCCCAAATAATGTCTACTTTTCCTCTTTCATTTGTCTTATTTCATGATGTTGTCCGACACTTGTCCATAAACTCCATACTCTCATTCACGCCTAATTCTATTCCCAAGAGTTCAAGATGTCATCTCCACCGTCCATTTGTTTACCCTAATAAAAAAACAAAATATTATTCGAGCCGGAACCTATAACGAGAACATCATTATTGGTGCAAAGAAGACAAACTTGATATTAATTGGTGATGGAATGGATAGCACACTAATTACGTGGAGAAAGAGAAAGAGCTTTCGTGAAGTAAACTCAACATACGGTACAATAACAGTAGGTGAGTTGAATATATTCCCAAGTAACATAATAGCATACATAAAAGGAAAAAAACTGTTATAGACAATAGAAATCATATGGCACAAGATAATTTAGTTTACACACCACATGCCACATGTTTGCATGAGAATATCAATTTTAGAGAATGATGCAAAAAATGAACAATTAATTTTGATGTCTGAACTTTTTTCAATCAGAGTTTACTTACAAAAGATTCTTTCTATTTTATTTTTATTACAAGGGATACATGCTAATGGTTTTGTTGCAAAATTCATAAGTTTCGAAAATACGGCTGGAGCAGAAAATGAAAACGAGCAAGCAGTAGCATTACTAAGCGCATCCAGCTACTCAGCCTATTATAGATGCAGGTTCATTGGACTTCAAGACATGCTTTATGCCAAAAAAGACATCATGTTTTTTAAAGAATGTGAAATCTACGGTACTGTAGATTTCATATTTGTAGATGCCAAAGTCGTATTTCAGAATTGTAAAATCCTTGCCCGCAAGCCATTTCCTGGGCAGTCAAACACTATAACAGCTGAAGGAAGAGAAAGTGCTTTTGGCATTGGTGGGTTTGTTATTCACAACTGCACATTAACTGCAGCGCTTGATCTCCTTGCTTCAACATATCCAGTCAAAACATACCTAGGTAGGCCATGGAAAGATTACTCAATGACAGTAATTATGGAACGCTTCCTTGACGTTCTTATTGAAGCACATGGCTGGTTGGAAGGGAAAGGCAATTCAACAAGATCAAACACAATATATTATGAGGAGTACAACAATCGAGGGCCTAGTGCAGACATAAACGATAGAGTCAATTGGCAAGGTTACAGGGTTATTTCTAGCCCTATGGAAGCTATTCTGTTTACCGTGCGAGCATTTATCAGTGGTGATGCATGGATTCCATCTACAGAAGTTCCATATGAACCTGATTTGATCGAAATGCCACTATTTATTACCAGTCTTACAAGCCAGGATCTTACAAAAAAGACTAATCTAGTGATGGTACTAATTTTCAGCATTTTAAGGACAAAAAAAAAAAAAAAAAAAAGTAGATCAAATGAACACCGAAGTTCAAGTTACAATCATAGCAATCGATGTTCCACTTCAGTCTATAATAGCTACCTTTCAACCATTTGAGGTTGAAGATAAATGCTCGCTAAAGGACTAATGTCCCAAAAGCAGCTTCTCTCTCTCTCTCTCTCTTAAAACTCTAACATGGAGCACAATTGCGCATGCCCACTTAAGTGTGATTCTCTCTTCTTTATTTGAGACCATAATTCATCGTTCTTCTCAACATTAGTTCTTTACCATTGAATTTGAGGGGGCGTATTAACGATCAAGTTTATCAATGCAGAAGTCTATATGGCAGTCATTAAACTTCGACTCCAAAGTCAAAACTAACTCCAACTCTAATATAAAAGTTAGATGTAATAAGGATGTAGATAGTTGAATAAAGTTTCTTATGTTATAAGTCTTCTTAGAGTCATTTCAATAAGTAATGATTTATTGACTTTTGATTTATTGGTGATTTTAAAAGTTACATCACATTTAGAATCAACATTTGAAAATAATTTTTTCGTCTTCTCTCTCGGGTTCTCTCTCTGGAAACCTAAAGGTGAAGCGGCTAACCTCTACCTTTTTCCAAGGGTGAGAGGCGATTCTCAAGGTTCCTATCTATATCGATTGCGAGTAGTGGGAGCAGTTGTTTTTTTTTTTATGAATAAGGAATTTCATTCAAGAACAACCAATCCAAACTACAAAGATATTCCAAATACAAGCCTTCTCAAAAGGCCAAAAACGTAGCCACGCAGGGCTTCACACTTGCTCCAAGCAAAGCCAAATGCATACAACAAACAATTTGGCAAAACCAGCACTACCAAAAGAAAATCCAAAGCAGGGCTGCTCTACAAAGAAACAACAAACAGAAACCAAATCTGCAGAAAACCACGCAGGGTCTAAACTCAAAAAAAACAAAGCAAAACAACTTCAAAGACACTACTCAACACCAATAGCAATACTAAAAACCTCTCCAAAAAGAGACCAGCCTTCAAGAAGAAGAGCAAGGCAGAAAAATAGAAAATCAAGCCTGCACAGAAACTATAACAGCAAGTCAGCATGCAGATTCCACAAAGAAGCTAAATCTAGGTTCTCTCTAGTTCTTGGAAACTTTCCCTTCCCAGCAATTCTTGACCTCACCTCCCAAATTATCTTCTTCAAAAGCTGCTCCTCGGTGTTAGGTTGACCAGAATGCATTAGCTCATTCCTAGTGCACCATAAATTGTAGATAACAGAACCTAGAACCAATCTGCAAAGAAAACCTTTAAGAGACTTATTCATCCACTCTTGAATTCCTTTCTGCAGAAACTCATCCCAAATAACTAGAGTATTGTCCACTCCACATCGAGCCATACAAAATTTCCAGATTCTATAGCTAAAACTGCATTCAAAGAACAAATGCCCCCTACTTTCAACTTGATTATGACAAAACAGACACTTAATATCACCTTGAAACCCCCATTTAAGCAACCTTTCACCTGTTACAAGTCTATCTTGTATAGCAAGCCACAAAATGAAAGCATGCTTGGGAATGGCATATGAGAACCAACCAATTTCCACCAGGCAATTTCCTCTTTCTTCTCTCTCAGCAACTCCCAAGTTTCTGAACTAACAAATATTCCCTTCCTAGATGCAGTCCACACAGGCTTATCATAAGGAGCAAACCTAATCTCAGGAAGCCTAGTCTGTGATAATGGGAGAAGTTGAGTTTGCTTGAGGAAGAAAGCGTGGAGGTGGATGTGCCAGAGTCCGTGATAAAGCCTTTGGTGCAACGGGGTGCAGCGTGTGTGATTGGCAAGTTGCTGGCTGACAGAAATGTGGGTAAGGAAATTCTGAAAACTCCTTTAATAAGGGCATGGCAACCAACAGGAAGGGTCATGTTCAAAACCTTAGGAGTTAATCTCTTTCTTATCGAGTTTGAGAATGAGTGGGATAAAAGTAGAATACTGGAGGGACGACCCTGAAACTTTGACGGAGATTTGGTGTCCCTGGAGGATTTTGATGGTACAATCCCACCATCTCAACTGGAGTTTGAAAAAACAGCCTTTTGGGTGCGCATGTTCAACTTACTGTTGGCATGCATGAGCAAGGAGATGGGGGAGCGTATAGGAGCATCAGTAGGTATGGTGGAGGACGTAAAAGTTGATGAAAATGGTGTCGAATGGGGAGAATACCTACAAGTTCGTATCATTCTGGATTTGTCAAAACCACTCTCAAGGGAACGGTTTCTGAAGCTATGTGACAAATCTATATGGATACCTTTTCAATACGAAAAGATACCTCGGTTTTGCTTTAACTGTGGGATCATTCGTCATGGTGTCAAAGGGTGTTAGAAACCAGGAGGAAGAAGATCAAGGGAGAATGGATCGGATACAGAGTTTGGTCTCTGTTTACGTGTGCCTCCTCCGAGTAGCAGGAATGGGGGTGGTGGAGGCCGTGGATGGGGGAGGTTTCATGGAAAGAAAAGAGGTCATTCCACTTCATCGAGTGCCTTTAATACGGAGTTTCAAACCAAAGAGGAGAATGAGCAAGGGGACAGTAGTGCAGAGGATGACACCGGAGATAGATTTACTGGTACTTCGCCGGTGCCGGTAAAGGTTCAGGATGGACCATTAGACTATGGTAGCAACCCTTCACTTTCCAAACACAGTAGCACAAATCTTGGAAGTCAAAAGAGGAAAGAAGGGGAAGATTCGGGTAGGGGGAGTAGAGGGGCTGAAATCAGGGGATCGAAATTTATGGGGAGTATGACAGAAGGAACCAATTAATACAAGAGTTATGGAGAAGGCGGTGCACAAAAATAGTTACGACGAGATCTCGGCCAATAAGGAAAAAAGCATTTATGTTGGTCAATGGGACACCATTAAGGAGAAGATGATTTGGCAGGTCATGGGTAAGGAGGTCGACGTGGAAGGTATGCAAAATAAAGCAAGAGGAGACCAATTCTCGGTGGAATGCTCTACACCAACTTGTCGATCACTAGGGGGTGGTCAACACGTGGGAAGTGGTAGCAAAGGGGCCAGCAGTAAAAATAAAAAGAAGAAGATGTCACCTCAAAAGAATACATCCCTCGTGAAGGAAAACTACTTGCCCGAAAACAAGAATTGGGAAGGAATTACGGGGCAGGGGAATTAACGGGTAAAAGGAAAGCACATAACTTCTCTTTTGATGATGTCAGAGAGGAAGGGAAGAGAAATAAATATGGAGGTGATGTGTAGGAATATTGGAGTGATGATTCGGCGGGGGCTGTTCAACAGCCCCGCCATCACCAATGAGCTTCTTAAGTTGGAACTGTCAAGGGCTTGGGAACCCTCGGGCAGTTTGAGATATCCACCAAATAGTGCGAGAAAAGAGACCCGATTTGGTTTTCCTTATGGAAACCAAAATGCACATAAAAATTTAATTTTTTTGCGAATAAAGTTGAGGTATGATAACATTTTTGTGGTGGATAGCATTGGAAAAAGTGGAGGCCTAATATTGCTGTGGAGAAAAGATGTTCAGGTAGTTATTCAAAACTATAGTCGCCACCACGTTAATGCTCTAGTCAATGTTGGAAGGGAAGGGGTGGAATGGAAATTTTTGGGCTTCTATGGGCATCCGGAGACAACAAAAAGAAAAGAATCTTGGGCCCTACTTCGTCATTTGGCTACTATGACACCAACTGCATGGCTATGCTTGGGAGATTTTAACAAAATAATTAATTTATCCGAGAAGTGGGGGGCTGCCACGCGGGCAAATGGTTAAATGGAGGCTTTTTTAAGAGCACTATATGATTGTCAGCTGTGTGATTTGGGGTTTAAAGGACCCAAATTTACTTGGAACAATGGGCGAGATGGAAAAGCTTTTACTAAGGAGAGGTTGGATAGAGCTTGTGCTAATACAGAATGGAGATCTCTCTTTGAAAATATGGAGGTTCAAGTCTTGGCTAGCTGCAGTTCCGACCACAATCCTATTCTTCTGGTGCTCAATGAAAAGAAGGTTGGCAGTAGGAGAGACACAAGGCTGTTTCGCATAGAAGATAGTTGGTCGGTGAAGGAAGATTTCAAAGAGGTGGTGCATAAGGCATGGAAAGCAAAGCCAAGAAGAGATAATCAATGGGAAACGATCAAAGGAAAGCTGACGTCGTGTAAAAGAGTGATTCAAACATGGGTGAAAAAGAATGTAAAAGTTAATAATAGGCTCATCAATGCAAAGACGAAGGAGCTGGAGGCCATTCAAAGGGGCCCAGGAGCCGATGGGGGTGTACAAGAGAAAGTCATTAAAGATGCTATTGATGAATCGCTGGAACAAGAAGAATTATCATGGAAACAAAGGGCGAAAGAGGAGTGGTTAAGGCATGGGGACAGGAATCTTTAGTATTTTCACGCATGTGCCACGCAACGGAGGAAACAAAACACTATTGATCAAATCCAGGATGCAGAGGGGACGTTGTGCACCACGGTTACTGCCATAGAAGAAGCATTTGTGCAGTTCTATAAGGAGCTGTTCACCACGGCTTGACCAAGTAACATTGAAACATGTACTGCAACCCTTGACAGGAAGGTGACTGCGGGAATGAATGAATTTTTGTTGGCTGATTTCACAAAGGAGGAAGTCAAACAAGCTTTGGATCAAATGGCTCCTTCCAAAGCTCCCGGATCGGATGGGTTTACGGCGGGGTTTTATCAAAAACATTGGGACACGGTGGGTCCCGAGGTATGTGATGCCGCTTTATATTTTTTTAACTCCTCATGTATGAATGGCTTGATTAATGCTACCAATATTGCTTTGATTCCTAAGTGTAAAAACCCGATCACTGTCGCCGAATTTAGGCCCATCAGCCTCTGTAATGTGTTGTATAAGATTATTTCTAAAGTATTGGCTAATAAACTTAAAGTGATTATGCCTATGATTATCTCCCCAAATCAGAGTGCTTTCCTTTCATGGCGGTTAATTACTGACAATATTCTAGCAGCTTATGAAACTATGCATACTATGCACACAAGAATGTGGAGCAAGGTGGGGTTCATAGGGATTAAGCTAGATATGAGTAGGGCATACGATAGGGTGGAGTGGCGGCTTTGGAAGAGGTAATGACTAAAATGGGATTTGATGTAGGATGGATTAAATTGATCATGGCTTGCATTAGCTCAGTCACCTACTCCATTGTGGTGAATGGGCAACCGGTGGGCAATATCATCCCGACTAGAGGATTGCGGGAAGGAGACCCCCTTTCACCCTATTTATTTCTTTTGTGTGCTGAGGCATTGAGTGCAATGCTTTCCGATGCAGAGTGTACGGGGGTCATCACAGGGATTCCAACGTCGAAGAAAGGGCCACGGCTAAGTCATCTTTTCTTTGCCAACGATAGCCTGCTCTTTTGTAAGGCTAACTCAGTGGAGTGAAGACGACTTACTGTGATCTTGGATAAATATGAGATAGCTTTCGATCAAAAATTAAACAAGGACAAGAATTCAATCTTTTTCTCACGCAACACTGATGAGGCCAAAAGGGAGGAAATTACTCGGTTGTCGGGATTACAAGCAAAGGATAAATATGAAAAATACTTGGGACTTCCAACTTTGATAGGGAGATCGAGGTTCAAAGCTTTCAAGGGTATCAAGGAAAAAAAGGGGAAAAGACTCAACGATTGGAAGGTTAATTTCCTATCACAAGCTTGAAAGGAAATTTTGATCAAGGCGGTAGTTCAAGCAATTTTGACATACTGTATGAGTGTGTTCTTACTTCCCATATCATTGTGCAAAGAGTTAAA
This sequence comes from Corylus avellana, assembly GCF_901000735.1. Taxonomy (NCBI): domain Eukaryota; kingdom Viridiplantae; phylum Streptophyta; class Magnoliopsida; order Fagales; family Betulaceae; genus Corylus; species Corylus avellana. The sequence continues at coordinate 9,000,928 of NC_081542.1, read as the reverse complement.
TAGTCTTATGCAAAGATTTTGGTGGGGACACAAGGACAACACTTCCAAGATTCATTGGATAAGTTGGGAGAAAATAGGGGTCTCGAAAGTGAAGGGGGGGCATGGGGTTTAGAGATTTGACAATGTTTAATCAAGCACTTTTGGCGAAACAACTGTGGCGAATAATGCTAAATCCTAACTCATTGGTGGCGCGAATAATGAAAGCTAAATATTTCCCACAAACAAAGGTTTTTGATGCAAAGTTGGGAACGCGGCCCTCTTTAGGGTGGAGAAGTCTTCTCTCTTCGAAGGAGATTTTACTAAGAGGTTCTATATGGAGGGTGGGGGATGGGAAGGATATAAGCGTTTGGGGGGACTGCTGGTTGCCTACTCCAACGACCTTCAGGGTTCAATCAATGAAGAATCATATGCTGGAAAATTTGCAGGTATGTGACCTTATAGATCAAGATTCGAAATCCTGGCAGAAGTCCATAGTGGAGAACCACTTTTTCAGCACGGAAGTCTCAACCATCCTTAATATACCAATAATTCATTTTCTTCCTCAAGATAAGTTGATCTGGCGGTGCACAAAGAATGGAGAATTCTCTGTTAAGAGTGCATATCACCTGGGGCCGGAAATGAAGGAGAGCCAACTACTGAGCAGCTCGGTAAAGGAAAAGGAAGATGAGGTATGGAAGATATGTTGGAGTCTGATGGTTCCCCCAGCAGTCAAGATGCATATTTAGAGAGCTTGCCACAATCTCCTTCCTACTAAGGATAATCTCTTTCGCAGAGGTGTGTGTGATGACCAAATTTGCCCGATATGTCTGAAGGAAAATGAAACAGTGATGCATATCATTTGGGAATGCCCGTCTGCGAATGATGTGTGGGGAGGCAACATTATAAAATTGCAGAAGTGCAAAATAAGTGGCGGGACGTTTAGCCAGCTTTTCTTGGAAGTCATCAAACGATGTGAAAAGAGGGAGGTTGAATTGTTCTCTGTTATTGCGAGGAAAATATGGATGCGTAGGAACACGATAGTGCACGGAGGTTCGTTCCAACATCCCAACCAAGTTTTGAAAGAGGCAAAGGTTGGGCATGAGGATTTTCGAAGGCTTAATGTTTCCACTAGTCACCAGGAAGTTAACACTTTTGTGGTAGAGGTAGCGAAATGGAAGCCACCTTCCATTAACACAGTAAAAATCAACTGGGACACTACGGTGGACCTTTCTAACAAGATTATTGGCCTGGGCATCATTGCAAGGGATGGGAGGGAAAAATTCATAGTAGCTGTTAGTAAACACCAGTGTATTAATGCAGAACCAGTGGTAGCTGAAGCAATTGCTGCCCTCCATGCCATTATTCTATGTCAGGAGGAGAATTTCCAGAATGTAGTGTTCGAAGGTGATTCACTGCAAGTAGTGCAAGTAGTTAATTCGGTTTCTCAGTGTAATAGCATATATGGGCACCTCATAGAAGATATTAAATAAGGTATCAGAATGTTAGCCTCTTCGAGCTTCATCCACGTCAACAGATCAGCTAATGAGGCTTCGCATGCTCTAGCTGTAATGGCTAGGACCCATGTCACGGATATTGTTAGATGGGATTCTATTCCACACAGTATTTGTGGTATTGTAAGAAGGGAGGAACTTAGTTCGACCTCCTGATTTTATGCTCAGATGAGCTTTAATAAAGGTTTCTGAATACATTCCTCAAAAAAAAAAATCAACATTTGGAATGACTTTAGGAGGACTCTAAAAAGACTTATAACATTACTCAATTTCATGCATGCTATTAGATTTCACATTCTTTCATTTTATGTAACGAATAATCTCATTTCATTACAACTGGCTAATAAGAGTAATGGACCAACTTAAATTTGGGAGGAACATTCCACACGTTACTCCAACTTAAATAATGGGCGACCAGTCATTATTATTATATTTTCCAATAAAAAGCATCCTAAAGTACATAGTTAGAATTTCCATTCCCTTTTTGTTGCTTTTCTGTCTCCTATTTAAATAAAACTAAGAAATGGAAAATCATGAACCATATATTAACTACAATTAATAGCTAATATATAATATTTGAAGATCCTCCGATCCACTCTAGAGTCTAGAGTCATCCTGATAACTCTAGAAGATTCTAAACGAACATGCATGAAAGCAAGTTTCCTGTATCATCAAATACGGGGCATTAAACTCTGGAGTAGCGGTTTTTCTTTTAATATATATATTATTTAACAATGATCAATTCAAAGGATATTAATTTGAGTGTGCCACGTTAACCTTTTTAGATTAATATTGAATAAAATTATAATTTTTATATATATATATATATATAATAGAGAGAGAGAGAGAGAGAGAGAGAGACGATCTGTATATTTAAATGGGGTAAGAAACCGATACCAATTTTGGAATAAGTGGGCAGATTCCAAAATCTAAAATAATTGAAGTCGATCCTTTCCATTGGCCGTACGTGGCTTTTGTGCTCTTGGTTTTCAGCCAATCCTCAGCAATAACATTGGTGATTGCAGATTTGGTGGACTACGCATGCATGAAGACCGACAACCCTGTCTTTTGCACGTCGACTTTAAGGTCGGCGCCAGGTAGCGCCAGCGCGGACTTTATAGGCTGAGTCAAGAGTCGATATTCTACTTCAACTTGGACTAAAAATCTTGGAGCTTGATTTGGACTTAGAATCCTAATAAGATTCTGGATTCTAATTTCCATCCCAATTCCGCTTGGAATAAGATCAAATCTCAGAAATCTAGGGATTGCGACCCTGCTCTATCCTTCCATAGATATCTTTGGCACCTTCCATACATATCTTAACTGGTGAGGATAGATTCGAGTCCCGAGAAGCATCCATTTCCGGGAGCCAGTTGTCGTTCCTTCCCTAGATTAGCCTGTCCCAGGAATAACCTTGCTTGGGCTTCCTTCACACGGAGTAAGCAAGTCTTGCTCTCTTGATTTGGAATCCACGGTCTTTCATGGGCCGGTTCTGAAGTTGAGGCCCATGAGTCTTCTGATGGACCGGTGTGAGTAAGATTATTCTCAACATTATCGACGTTGAATTTTATAATTCATATGCGAAAAATATGTTTTATATATATATATAGCTCTTAATTTGTCTAATTTTCTAATCTTTGTTTCAAACCCTGCACCTAAAATCACCGAAGTGCATTGGATTTCATGGCTATGACTTATTCCATAAGAAATGTCGTTTATGTAATTTTTTTCAGACCTAGCTAGCATTTTCGCAACAAATTGATTTACTATTTTTCATATTTTTCATATTTTATTCACGTACGCAATCATGGATAATAAGTTGGCGGGAGAATAATAAAATCAATATGGTCCCCTTTCCATTTCAAGTAATAAATAGAAGATGTTCTCTTAATCCTTGAAAGTTGTTAAAAAAAAAAAAAAAATCGAACTAAAGGTAGCTATAATGTCTTGGGCAATTCAGGCAAGGGCATGAACAAGAATGATTCCTATCCGTTAACGGCGATGGCCGTGGCTGGCAAAAGGTTTTTCCGGGAACATATCCGATGTCTGCATAACTGAAGAGCTCTTCGCAAGACTTTGCACCATCGGCTACGTCCTCCATATTCCCTTGAGCAATGCGGAACATATCCATATCAAACTTTCGGATAGCGTCCGGACAACTACTTACGACGGAGACCCCATAGTCCGCTATTTGACGCCTCATTAGCGCCGACTGCCGGAGTCGCCGCTGATGATGGCACATTAGCGACGACATTGGGTCGCTGCTAATTACTTTAATTTTTTCAAAATAATTTTAATTTGAAATGTTGGGTAAATTTGAAATTCTATAACATTTATAAGGGTATAAAAGTCATTTTTCATGTGATTTTTTTTTTTTTATATAATTTATTAATAGCTTAAATTTTTAAAATAAAAATAAAAAATTCACCAATAATTAATATAAAAGAAACAATGACATATTATCGGAGATGGATTTTTGATAAATCACTTTTTTTTGTTATATATGTAGGGTTAATAGCATTGCCCCAATTTTATTTTATTTTTTTATTTTTTTATTATTAATTTTTTTATTTTTTTTTTGATGTTGGGTCAATGGCATGTCCTTTTTAATTTATCTTTTTTAATTTTTTTTTTTTTTTTTTGTCGATAGTGGTGACCTCATCAGCGAGTCCCATTCTCTAACACTAAACACTATTAACGGTTGGAAGTACAATTATTATTTTGAAGATCCATTGAAAATTGAATTATAATTTTGTAATATCACTACTTCTATATATAATCCTAACAGTTCTAGTCCACAAATTAAGTTTCCTTGCATTGCCTTTGTATATGATTGTTGTTCTTATCATGCTACATGGGAAATAACTCAGAAGATGGCAAAAACAAAATTAAAGAAAATATAGAAAAATTATTAGGATTTTATTTTATTTTATTAATACTTTATTTTTTTTCTTTAATAGGATTAAATTTGCTTTAATTATTTTCCTTTCCTTATTAGGATTAGGTTTACTTTTTCTACAAGTATTTTCTCTTCTATAAATAGGCTAGTTTATTTTGTAAAACTAATCAATTGAATTGTTCTCTACAAATATTTCTCTTCTACGAAGACGTCTTCCGCTACGTCACGTGCTCTACAAAAGATGATTGCTCTCGGTATCTTAGTTGCAATCATGATGTGGGCAGCCCATGGTGACAAAATGCCAGAGTTTGATATGGTTGTAGCACAAGATGGATCGGGGGATTTCACCACAATAACCGATGCCATATTTGCTGCTCCCAACTGCAGTTTCCGTCGATACCGCATAAAGATTAGAGCCGGAACCTATAACGAGAACATCATTATTGGTGCAAAGAAGACAAACTTGACATTAATTGGTGATGGAATGGATAGCACGCTAATTACGTGGAGAAAGAGAAAGAGCTCTAGTGAAGTAAACTCAACATACGGCACAGCAACAGTAGGTAAGTTGAATATATTCCCAAATGACATAATAGCATACATGAAAGAAAAAAACTGTTATGGATAATAGAAATCATATGGCATAAGATAAATTAGTATACACACCACATGCCACATGTTTGCATAAGAATATCAATTTTAGAGAATGATGCTTATTCATCAAATTTAAGGTACAAAATGAACAATTAATTTTGATGTCTGAACATTGTTCAATCAGAGTTTACTTACAAAAGATTCTTTATATTTTATTTTTATTATTAGGGATACATGCTAATGGTTTTGTTGCAAAATTTATAAGTTTCGAAAATACGGCTGGAGCAGAAAACAAAAACGAGCAAGCAGTAGCATTACTAAGTGCATCCAACTACTCAGCCTATTACAGATGCAGGTTCATTGGACTTCAAGACACGCTTTATGCCAAAAAAGACATCCAGTTTTTCAGAGAATGTGAAATCTACGGTACTATAGATTTCATATTTGGAGATGCAAGAGTCGTATTTCAAAATTGTAAAATCCTTGCCCGCAAGCCATTTCCTGGGCAGTCGAACACTATAACAGCTGAAGGAAGAGAAAGTGCTTTTGGCATTGGTGGGTTTGTAATTCACAACTGCACATTAACTGCAGCGCCTGATCTCCTTGCTTCAACATATCCAGTCAAAACATACTTAGGTCGGCCATGGAAAGACTACTCAAGGACAGTAATTATGGAGAGCTTCCTTGATGTTCTTATTGAAGTACAAGGCTGGTTGGAATGGAAAGGCAATTCAACAAGATCAAACACAATATATTATGAGGAGTACAACAATCGAGGGCCTGGTGCAGACACAAATGATAGAGTCAATTGGCAAGGTTACAGGGTTATTTCTAGCCCTATGGAGGCTATTCCGTTTACCGTGCGAGCATTTATCAGTGGTGATGCATGGATTCCATCTACAGAAGTTCCATATGAACCTGATTTGATCGAAATGCCACTATTTATTACCAGTCTTGCAAGCCAGGATCTCGCAAAAAAGACTAATCTAGTGATGGTACTAATTTCCAGCATTTTCATAATGTTCTCAATTTAATAGCACTGGTCCAAACTTTCAGTAGTTTGTTGCAATGTTCACAGTTTCTAAACATATTTAATACAACCAACGAATATCTGCAATTATATGCAAGATATGATACAACATATTAACGCTAGTTATATGATTCTATGTCGTAAGAAAAAACCATGTGATTGTCCCAAAAAGTAAGATGCATGATTCATCCACTTTACTACTCTGGTTGTTAATTGCATCCACTCTGCACAGTAACAAGTCCTAGGTACAGTTCTCGAGCATCCACCTAAAACAGAACTGAAACTTTTCTTGTTTATTAAGAAAACTAGTTTAAGCAGGCAGCACAAGCAATTAGTTTGTTTATTTTCCATAAGAAAAAAAAAAAAATTCATCCACCACTACACCTATTGAGCATTCCAACTTGCAATTACTAGTACATTATAATATAGGAATTTCAAGTATACCACATTCTAACCAATCAAAATTTCATTTTCATTTTTACTAGCTAGTAAATTACTGAGTGGCATAAAATTGCCACAAAGATCAAAGAATAAAGGAGAAAGCAAGGATTCCATGATATTATATATCATTTGTGCAATGTAGAATTTAGGTAAGGAATGTAGGAGAAAGCAATGAAATAAGGTTGAGAGAAAAAGTAGTCATGTGATATGAGAATGGAAATGAGAGATTCTGAACAGATTTGCCAATTGAGAAAACATGTATACACTAGCACTACCATACATCACATGGGCATTAAATTTGATTTTGCACCCTTTTCTTCTCTCCATGACTCTTTACATGTGCTCTTGTTTTCACTAGTCAGTTAAAATTAAATTTCTGCTTCCGCTTTTTGAGGAAGAAGCTGAAGAGAAGAAAAGAGACTTCAGTAATTGAGTCTTTCACGAAAAGACAAAAACTCTCCCGAGCAAAGAGCGATGGGGTCTGGCAACCCAAGGATTGTTTAAAAATTCCATCTGGAGTTATTTTATCTGTTACAGAAGATGAAAAAAAAAAAAAAAAAAAAGTCAAAAAATATATAATTCTTTTTCCTACATTTTTGAAGAATCAATCTAACGCTAGTGGATTTAAGGAAAAAAAAAAAAGAAAAAAAAGCAAGAAATCTAAGACAGAAAATGAAAGGACCTGAAAAACTTTTCAATCTAAACAATTGGATCTAAGTACATTTAAAATTTGTACTTCTATGGTGAGCTACCAAAACCAAGATAGTTATTCCTTTCGTGTCATAAGTTCCCTCAGCGACCAATGTCAAGAAGAATAGAAGGATTAAAAAAAAAAAAAAAAAAAGAGCATTTACCTGAAATTTGAATCGAAGTTGCACTTGCAATAGAAAAGGTTAGCAAAAATCCACAAGACATTATGCTTGATGGACTCGAAGGCTCAATTCAAATACCTAATAAGAATATGAGATAGTATGGATGAGAATTCTCCTCAGGCAATTGTAAGAACAAAAAAAAAAAAGTAGATCAAATGAACACGAAGTTCAAGTTACCATCATAGCAATCGATGTTCCACTTCAAGCTATGCTCGCTAAAGGACTAGCGTCCCAAAAGCAGCCTCTCTCTCTCTCTTAAAACTCTAACATGGAGCACAACTGCGCATGCCCACTTAAGTGTGATTCTCTCTTCTTTATTTGAGACCATGATTCATCATTCTTCTCAACGTTTGTTCTTTACCATTGAATTTGAAGGGGTGTATTGAAGATCAAGTTTATCAATGCAGAAGTCTATATGGCAGTCATTAAACTTCAACTCCAAAGTCAAAACTAACTCCAACTCTAATATAGAAGTTAGATGTAATAAGGATGTAGATAGTTGAATAAAGTTTCTTATGTTGTATTATAGTATATGTTAAACTAGGATATCTGATTTTCCCTGAAAAATATTATTTCATAAATCTTTTAGGATTCAAACCAGAAGATAACTTCAAACTTTCTGAGTAAAGCTCTTCAGCAAGACTAGCCTCCATCTGTGCAACCGAAATCAAGTAAGTGAAACCAAAAGTGATAATGTACAACATATCAGTAAGTACAACACCTCATACTAACATGAGGATTGTCATGAATGAATTATCCTAACAGCATTTGCAGACAAATAGGAAAGAAATAAACTTCAACGATTTGTAAATTCTAAGTAAAATTATATTAGAAAATATGAGTGGCCATGATAGATGCCAAAACTTAAGCCCAAGACTACATATACGCGCGCATACAAATTCCACTTGTCATGCCCAATTCGACATTTCATCAAACAGATAGAATGCTCAAACTTATTAAAAATCATACAAAGAAACCAATTATCAAAAAGTTCAATATTTTACCACTATAATCAATATCCCACAACAAACCCAACGATACTCGATCACTAATCTGAGGAAAAATTACAAACTTTTGATTTCCTAAAATCCTTTTGCCAATGTTGGGTGAAAGTTTAGGGACGATTTCCAATAACTTTGGAATCTTTCTCTTTTTCTTTGTCTCTCTGTTGGTGGTAAAAGAGAGTATGTTGAACTAAGAGTTAATACTCCTAATATTTATCTATACTCTAACACTTGAATAACTATTCCAATTTCCAATTTAAGGAATAGTCATTCTTTTATTGGCCATGAGAATGACCATTTCGATACTATATATTCCATTTCACATTCTTTCCATTTTTGTAATGAATAATCATTCTGCGGATTGAGATCTCCTCCAATTACTCAAAATTATAGATTCTCATGTTATGAAATTGTGACCCTTCATTTTAAATCCAATAGTTTATAAAATACCAGTTGTTTTTGTATAACCTAGACATTAAATTTAGATTTTAAGTTGGCTTTTGTTTTACTGAGATTTTACAAACCATTGAATTTAAAATAAAGGGCACGAAACATGAGATTCTTCAATTTTAAATAATTGGAGAGGATCTCAATCCTCATTTCGCGGCCTATGTAAACAACTGGCTAATAAGAGTAATGGACCAACTTAAATGGAATGCTGAAATTGGAGAGGAACATTCCACACGTTACTCCAAGTCTCCAACGTAAATGATGGGCGACCAGTCATAATTATTATATTTTCCAATAAAAAGCATCCTAAAGTACGTATTAGAATTTCCATTCCTTTTTTGTTGCTTTTATCTCTCCTAAATAAAACTAAGAAATGGAAAACCATGAACCATTACCTACAATTAATAGCTAATTAATATTATTTGAAGAACTCCACTCTGGATTCATCCCGATGACTCTAGAAGATTCTAATCCTTCCAAAATGAACATGCATGAAAGCAAGTTTCCTGTATCATCAAATGCAGGCATTAAACTCTGGAGTAGCGGTTTTTCTTTTAATATTATTTAACAATAATCAATTCAAAGGATATTTGAGTGTGTCAGTTAACCTTTTTAGATTAATATTGAATAAAATTATAATATTGATAATTTATATATAGAGAGACGATCTGAATATTTAAAAGAGGAATGCTTCAATTCATTTTACCCACTATCTCCCCCACCATTTTTTTTTTTTTTTACATATCTGCACAAGAGGGAGAGAATGATTCGAACTAGTAACCTTCGCTTTATTAGGCGTAGTCCCACCCGATTGAGCTACTTCTTAGGGACATCTCCCCCATCATTTTCACTCCATCATTTTGATTTTTTCAAAAAATAAAAATTAAAAAAAAAAAATAAAGGAAGGAGATGGTGGGGAGAATGCAAAAAAACATTCTCTTATTTAAAAGGGGGTAAGAAACGGATACCAATTTTGGAATAAGTCGACATATTCTAAAATCTATATATATATATATATATATATATATATTTGCCATTTAATGGACCCATATTATATTTACATAAGAATATTTGATATATTTAATGCCAAATCCAACTCATTAAATTCCTCCGAACAAAATATACACCTCTTGAGTCCATGGTTTGATTTTCTTGGAGTGGTCTAAGATTCTAAGGCTATATATAGAGTGGTGTAGCCTAGGCATATAAAGAAATTTAAAACTATATTTTCATCAAAATCGTGAAGATGAAATCCCTTCCATTGGCTGTGGCTTTTGTGCTCTTGGTTTTCAGCCAATCCTCAGGAATATTGGTGCGTGCAGATTTGGTCGACGATACATGCATGAAGACCGACAACCCTGTCTTTTGCACGTCGACTTTAAGGTCGGCGCCGGGCAGCGCCAGCACGGACGCGTAAGGCCTTGCCCGCATCATGTTGCAGGTCGTGGAGACCAAGACAAATGAAACTTACGGGCAAGTGGAGATTTTGCTCGGGCAGGCAAGCGATCCAGTTGTGAAGGACATGCTGACAAATTGTGGGTACGAGTATGAGAGCAGTGTTGTTGGGAGTTGTCCGGACGCCATAGAAAAGTTCGACATCGGCCTTTTCCGTATTTCTCAGGGT
>NC_081542.1:8974715-8990424 GCF_901000735.1 Corylus avellana | reverse complement strand
AAGGACTAACGTCCCAAAAGCAGCCTCTCTCTCTCACTCTCTTAAAACTCTAACATGGAGCACAACTGCGCATGCCCACTTAAGTGTGATTCTCTCTTCTTTATTTGAGACCATGATTCATCATTCTTCTCAACGTTTGTTCTTTACCATTGAATTTGAAGGGGTGTATTGAAGATCAAGTTTATCAATGCAGAAGTCTATATGGCAGTCATTAAACTTCAACTCCAATGTCAAAACTAACTCCAACTCTAATATAGAAGTTAGATGTAATAAGGATGTAGATAGTTGAATAAAGTTTCTTATGTTGTATTATAGTATATGTTAAACTAGGATATCTGATTTTATAAATACATGTGAAGCCCCTGAAAAATATTATTTCATAAATCTTTTAGGATTCAAACCAGAAGATAACTTCAAACTTTCTGAGTAAAGCTCTTCAGCAAGACTAGCCTCCATCTGTGCAACCGAAATCAAGTAAGTGAAACCAAAAGTGATAATGTACAACATATCAGTAAGTACAACACCTCATACTAACATGAGGATTGTCATGAATGAATTATCCTAACAGCATTTGCAGACAAATAGGAAAGAAATAAACTTCAACGATTTGTAAATTCTAAGTAAAATTATATTAGAAAATATGAGTGGCCATGATAGATGCCAAAACTTAAGCCCAAGACTACATATACGCGCGCATACAAATTCCACTTGTCATGCCCAATTCGACATTTCATCAAACAGATAGAATGCTCAAACTTATTAAAAATCATACAAAGAAACCAATTATCAAAAAGTTCAATATTTTACCACTATAATCAATATCCCACAACAAACCCAACGATACTCGATCACTAATCTGAGGAAAAATTACAAACTTTTGATTTCCTAAAATCCTTTTGCCAATGTTGGGTGAAAGTTTAGGGACGATTTCCAATAACTTTGGAATCTTTCTCTTTTTCTTTGTCTCTCTGTTGGTGGTAAAAGAGAGTATGTTGAACTAAGAGTTAATACTCCTAATATTTATCTATACTCTAACACTTGAATAACTATTCCAATTTCCAATTTAAGGAATAGTCATTCTTTTATTGGCCATGAGAATGACCATTTCGATACTATATATTCCATTTCACATTCTTTCCATTTTTGTAATGAATAATCATTCTGCGGATTGAGATCTCCTCCAATTACTCAAAATTATAGATTCTCATGTTATGAAATTGTGACCCTTCATTTTAAATCCAATAGTTTATAAAATACCAGTTGTTTTTGTATAACCTAGACATTAAATTTAGATTTTAAGTTGGCTTTTGTTTTACTGAGATTTTACAAACCATTGAATTTAAAATAAAGGGCACGAAACATGAGATTCTTCAATTTTAAATAATTGGAGAGGATCTCAATCCTCATTTCGCGGCCTATGTAAACAACTGGCTAATAAGAGTAATGGACCAACTTAAATGGAATGCTGAAATTGGAGAGGAACATTCCACACGTTACTCCAAGTCTCCAACGTAAATGATGGGCGACCAGTCATAATTATTATATTTTCCAATAAAAAGCATCCTAAAGTACGTATTAGAATTTCCATTCCTTTTTTGTTGCTTTTATCTCTCCTAAATAAAACTAAGAAATGGAAAACCATGAACCATTACCTACAATTAATAGCTAATTAATATTATTTGAAGAACTCCACTCTGGATTCATCCCGATGACTCTAGAAGATTCTAATCCTTCCAAAATGAACATGCATGAAAGCAAGTTTCCTGTATCATCAAATGCAGGCATTAAACTCTGGAGTAGCGGTTTTTCTTTTAATATTATTTAACAATAATCAATTCAAAGGATATTTGAGTGTGTCAGTTAACCTTTTTAGATTAATATTGAATAAAATTATAATATTGATAATTTATATATAGAGAGACGATCTGAATATTTAAAAGAGGAATGCTTCAATTCATTTTACCCACTATCTCCCCCACCATTTTTTTTTTTTTTTACATATCTGCACAAGAGGGAGAGAATGATTCGAACTAGTAACCTTCGCTTTATTAGGCGTAGTCCCACCCGATTGAGCTACTTCTTAGGGACATCTCCCCCATCATTTTCACTCCATCATTTTGATTTTTTCAAAAAATAAAAATTAAAAAAAAAAAATAAAGGAAGGAGATGGTGGGGAGAATGCAAAAAAACATTCTCTTATTTAAAAGGGGGTAAGAAACGGATACCAATTTTGGAATAAGTCGACATATTCTAAAATCTATATATATATATATATATATATATATATTTGCCATTTAATGGACCCATATTATATTTACATAAGAATATTTGATATATTTAATGCCAAATCCAACTCATTAAATTCCTCCGAACAAAATATACACCTCTTGAGTCCATGGTTTGATTTTCTTGGAGTGGTCTAAGATTCTAAGGCTATATATAGAGTGGTGTAGCCTAGGCATATAAAGAAATTTAAAACTATATTTTCATCAAAATCGTGAAGATGAAATCCCTTCCATTGGCTGTGGCTTTTGTGCTCTTGGTTTTCAGCCAATCCTCAGGAATATTGGTGCGTGCAGATTTGGTCGACGATACATGCATGAAGACCGACAACCCTGTCTTTTGCACGTCGACTTTAAGGTCGGCGCCGGGCAGCGCCAGCACGGACGCGTAAGGCCTTGCCCGCATCATGTTGCAGGTCGTGGAGACCAAGACAAATGAAACTTACGGGCAAGTGGAGATTTTGCTCGGGCAGGCAAGCGATCCAGTTGTGAAGGACATGCTGACAAATTGTGGGTACGAGTATGAGAGCAGTGTTGTTGGGAGTTGTCCGGACGCCATAGAAAAGTTCGACATCGGCCTTTTCCGTATTTCTCAGGGTAATATGGAGGACGTTGCCAGAAGTGCAGAGTCTTGCGAGCAGTTCTTCAGCTGTGAAGCTGCCTTCACTCAGAGTACTCAAAGCTCCTCTGTTCGCTGCGAACCACGGCTGTCCCCGTTAACCGATAGGAATAATCTTGTTAAGTCCCTTGCCCGAATAGCCGAAGAAATTATGTCTACCATTAATTAGTTTCTTTATTATATATTGTTTAACCCTATTTTAGAGTAGCACTACAATTTTCCAGGAATAAGAGTATCATTTTATTATTGTTTAACCCTATTGCAAATTTTTAAAGCTTTGAGTTTATTGCTTATACATTGATGGGTATATAATTCAAAGGGTTAAATTCACTTTACCCCAAAATTTTAAAAGTTTTTCAATTCGAACCCCAATGTTTAAAAATTGGCAATGTACCTTCTAATGTTTTAAAAAATTTCAATTCAACCCTCCGTTACTAATTTCCATATAATTGGACGGAATATTTTTTTTTTTTTTAAAAAAAAAAAAGCCTTAAGGGTATTTACATAATTTCATAAATTTTCGTCCAATTTGACAGAACGGAAAGTCTGAATTAAAAATTTTGAAATATTAAAAGATATATTGCCAATTTTTAAATATTGTGGTTCAAATTATAAAAACTCATGATAGTTCAAAAAGTAAAATGAATTTAACCCTTTATTATTTGTCGTAGGTTCGACAAAATTTTATTCTAAATTAAGTTAGAGGAAAGTCTTTCTATTTATTCTATAAAATGCCATATGTCCTACATGAATAATGTTGTAAAACTGTAAATAAATGCTCAAAGTCTCTCCTACATATTTAGTATTAGGGAAATGATTCTTTCTTCGTCTGTTACGTGGAAACTTTAAACATAAAAATATAATAAAGATTAAAAAAAAAATCTCTACCACGTGGTGATTTTAAGCATACATTCTACAATAACATATGCTTACGGCCTTAGATTGTAGAGCTAAAGAACATTCGAGCATAAAATAACTTCATTTCTAACTCCTAACTTTTTATTTTACCATAAAATACTTTCTTTATACATATATATATATATATATATATATATATATATATATTTTGAAGAATCAGTTGATTTATCTTAAAATAAGCTATTTTAATTACATGATTAATTAGGCGGCAAGGGAGGGGGGAAACCTCCTCCTCCCCCGCCTCTTCCTTTATCTTCTCCTCTCTTCTTTCCTCCTTTACTTAGATATGCTGTTCAGATTCTTTACGGGCTTGTCATGTTCTGCACACCGCCATCCCATCGGATCCGATGACTCTTTAGATATATTTTCTTTAGAATTAGATCTGACTTTCTCTATCAATTTCGTCTAACTATGCTACTGCTCACCGGCCACCCCTTCTTCCAATCATCGTTCTTCATGCATCATTTTGCCAGGATGTCAACGACGTCGTCATTGGGAGTGGAGTGTTTTTTATTTTTTAATTTTTATTATGTATTTTCATTTTTGCTTATGAATAAGACAAGTTTGTTGTTGCTTTGGCTGCTGTAGGTCTTGGATTTGTTTTTTTTATTTTAGGTTTTGCTTAAGAATAACATAACGATTTCTAATAGGCCTTTTGTTCTCTTATGATTCTTTTCTAGGAGCAAACTATTGACTAATGACGGATGAGTTATCAAGTTTACGAAAAAAATTGTTATTGATGAAAGAGACAGTGACCATAGACATAATTTGTTGGTTTATGCTACATATCTATATACGGATTATAATGATGACATTTATAAGGTGTTGTTTTTTTTTTTTTTTTGAGATAAAATAGACTCACTTTTATAAATATGATCAATCAAAAGAAGCAGAGTGCTCCCTTAGTATATTTCCCGGATACAATCAGGAACAACCCCAATCCATGTTCGCTCAATTCCCTCCCTGACAGCCTGTCGAGCAATTGTATGGGCCATCTTATTTAGCTCGCGACCCACCTGCTGCACCCGCCACTGTCGAAAGGCCGACAACAAAACTTTCATGTCATCCACCAGGTGACCAATTGTGCTCCCGTCGGTGGTCACTGCATTGACCGCCTCCACCACCACCTTTGCATCCCCTTCTAATAAAATCTGAGACAGCCCCATTTCCTTCCCTAATTCGAGAGCTTGGGTTCCTGCCCATGCTTCCGCCGCCAGAGGATCCAAACAGCCAGACCTTGTCAACCCACGTACAGCCAATATTTTCCCTTCCCAGTCGCGAATTACAGCACCCACCCCAGTCTTTTCCTGCCGTTTACACAGAGCAGCGTCCCAATTTATTTTATACCACCCAAGAGGAGGAGCTACCCATTTATCTTGGCTTGGTCGCGGTTCTGTGATGCTGCCCGTGGTCTGCACAGACGCGAAAACTGCTGCAGCTTCCTCCGCCTGTTGAACCATAAGATTGGGATGAAGAAAGGGGCCTCCATGAATCACTGTATTTCGTCTAAACCAGATCTTTCTGGCTAAACCCACAAAAATGTTGATCTCAGCTACCTCACATCGCTTGAAAATTTCCTCGGCCACATGACAGAAAGATGGTCCTCCAAAAGAACTTTTCTGCAATTTTCGCCCACACCCACTCCATACATCGCGCGCCGAAGGACACTCCCATAAGATGTGAATACTAGTTTCTTCAGCAAGACCACATATTGGGCAATAAGGATCAGTGATGACCTTCCGTTTGCACAGATTAGCTTTGGTGGGGCAAAATCTCACGGCAAGCTCTCCATAGAAAGTTTTTTTCTCCATTGGGCACTTGTAACTTCCACAACAGCCTCCAAAAATCACATAATGCCCCTCTATCCGAACTTTCTGCATGCATTTGCGCCTTTTCTTCCATCGCCATGTGATAAGCGCTTCGGACCGTGAAGGTACCCTTAACCGTTCCCCTCCATATCATGCGATCTTCTTGACCGGTGACACTTAGGGGAATGGATAAGATAGCTTTAACCTCATTGGGAAGGAAAATTTCTTCGAGAAGCCTTTTATTCCAATGTTTGGTATCAAACTCAATCAATTCACTTACAGTAGCGTCCGGAGCTAGAACTCGAGGATAGGATTGGATGGAATAAGTGGCTGGAATGGGGACCCATTTATCCCCCCAGATTCTTGTTTTCTGCCCATTGCCAACACGAGAATACAACCCCCTTTCAAGCAGGTCCCTCGCCCCCCATATACTTCTCCACGCGAACGACGGCTTATTTCCCAGATTTGCATCTAGAAAAGAGCCGTTAGGGTAATATTTCGCCTTCATAATGTTCGAAACAAGGCTGTCCGGTACTTGTCAGAGACGCCAACATTGTTTTGCTAGGAGGGCTTTATTAAAGCACACAAAATCCCGAAAACCCATTCCTCCTCTAGACTTTGATTCTCCCATTTTATTCCAACTCATCCATGGAATTTTGGACGCCCCCCACCAAAACTTCTGCATAAGGGAGTTAATCTTCGAGCACAGTACTTTTGGGAGCATAAACACACTCATACAGTATGTTGGGATGGCTTGTATGACTGCCTTTAGCAAGATTTCCTTCCCCGCTTGGGAGAGGAATTTTAATTTCCAGTCTTGAAGGCGCTTCCATACACGATCAATAATACCTTTAAATTCTTTTGACCGTGATTTTCCAACCAATGCCGGAAGTCCCAAATATGTGTCATACCGTTGTGAGCTTGGGATCCCAACAACCTCCAAAATTTGCTCCTTAGTCTCCACCAACGTATTGCGACTAAAGAAAATAGCCGTCTTTGAAGAATTCAACCTTTGGCCCGAAGCTAGCTCATATGACTTAAGAATGGTTGTGAGTCTAGTCCAGTGACAAATATCTGCTCTGCAAAACAACAAACTATCGTCAGCAAAAAAGAGGTGGTTAAGACGAGGACCCCTTTTTGAAGTAGGGACCCCCCTCAACTCTCCCGAATAGTCTGCCTTAGTCAACATAGTACTCAAAGCCTCCGCGCAAATGAGAAAGAGATAGGGTGAAATCGGGTCTCCCTGTCGAATTCCTCGGGTTGGGATAATCTTTCCCGTTGGAATCCCGTTTACTAGGACCGCGTAATGAGCAGTGCTAACACACTGCATGATGAGCTCTATCCAATTCCGGGTAAATCCCATCCTCTCCATGACTACTTTCAAAAACCCCCATTCCACTTGGTCATAAGCCTTGCTCATGTCGATTTTCACTGCCATATATCCCTGCTTACCCCTCATTCTGGAATGCATTGTATGTAAAGTCTCATAGGCGGCTAGGACATTATCCGTAATCAGCCGCCCTGGAATAAAAGCACTCTGGGTCTGAGATATTATGTGGGGCAAGACCATTTTTAATCTATTTGCAATGACCTTTGAGACAGTTTTATACAAGACATTGCAAAGACTAATGGGTCGAAATTCGGTTACGGAAGAGGGATTTTTGATCTTAGGAATAAGGGCAATGTAAGTAGCATTCATCTCACTATTAAACGCACCACCATTTCAAAAATAAAGGAGAGCTTTGCATACCTCAGGTCCTACAATATCCCAATTTTTTTGGAAGAATCCCGCATGGAATCCATCCGGACCCGGCGCTTTTTGAGGGGCCATTTGAAACAAAGCTGTCCGTACCTCATCTTCAGTAAAAGGTTTTGACAAATCTTCGTTCATTGCAGCTGTGATCCGCCCCTCTAGTCCTTCCAACCCATCCACAATATGCTCAACCCCTTCAGAGTTAAACAGGGTACTAAAATAGTTAACGAAGGCACCTCCTACGTCATTCTCCCAAAACACTCCATTCTCATCAATTATAGATTTTATATGGTTACTCCTTCGTCGTTGGTTGGCACAAGCATGAAAAATTTTTGTATTTTTATCACCAAATTTTAGCCAATCAATCTTTGCCCGTTGACGCCATCGTAACTCCTCTTGTGCCATGCGAAGTTTCAAATCATCCTGGAGTTTCGAGATTTCACCCCACTCCAGATTATTCTCATCCCCCTGCATGGCCGCCAGCTGTTCACATTGCTTATTAAAGTTCCATTTTGGTGCCACAACCTTACGCCTCCACTGCAGCAACCTGTTTTGACAAGATGACACCTTGCAAGAAAGGGTGTGCCACGGATCCTCATGACCCTGCTGTCCACCCCAAGCCTCCTCAATAATGTCACGGTATTGTGGATCCAATTCCCATCCCATCTCGTATTTGAACCGCTTCTGCTGCTGTCGTTCAAAACTGAATCCCAAAGGTTGCAAGAAAATTGGAGAGTGGTCTGAACTAATGGCTGCTGTAACAGAAACTTCCGCCCCACAAAACAGCTCACACCATGCTTGATTTGCCACCACCCTATCCAGTTTCTCCTTTATAAGGCCCGGCCCCTCTTGGCAATTGCTCCAAGTATACTTCGGCCCTCTAAACCCCAATTCTGAAAGTCCACAATCATCCAAGGCAGATTGAAAATCTTCCATCAATTTACTTGGTCGGCCATGTCCTCCAAATTTTTCCGATAGATTAAGGATTTCATTGAAATCCCCCACACAAACCCACGGCTCCGGCTCTAATTTCGCAATATGTCGAAGAAGACTCCACCCTTCCATTCTCTTACTCGCATTTGGTTGACCGTAGAAGCCCGTAAGCTTCCAAGGTACACCATCCGAATGAGAACTCACCTTTGCATTAATGTGTCGTCGGCTGAAATTTAGAATTTCCACACCGGAGTCATATTGCCACATTAAAGCCAATCCCCCACTTCGACCCACGCTATCCACCACGAACATATTATCGAAACCTAATTGAAGCCGCACCCTTTCCATCCGAGTATTACATAACTTGGTCTCCATGAGGAAAACCACGTTGGGCTTCTTTTCCCGCACTATTCGGCGGAGATCTCGAACTGTCCAAGGGTTCCCAAGCCCCCGACAGTTCCAACTTAATAGAATCATTGCGGTCGGCGGGGCTGGGCTCCAGCCTCCGCCAATCCCGAACCAAATTCTTTTGCATGTAATGCCCCTCCTCCTGACTTTGTGCGTCCCCTCTTGCCTCTCTCATTCTCCTCATTTTTGTTATTGGTCTGCTTGCGTTTCCCTTGAGATTCTGTGCTGGTTTTCACGTAAGACACTCCCTGTCCCATTCGTTCACGACGTCTCCAAGTCACCGAGTCACTAGCTCGTCGCCGGATAGACCCTTTGTAACATCCCCAGCCCGTTAAGGCTGAGTTTGCCACTTTTCTTCTTTTATAACAAAAATTCTTGCAAAGATCTATAAGGTTTATCAGAGTTCTTGATTTTAAAAGATACAATAAATGCATAAAACATTATTCAAGAGATTTTATTACAAGTAAAATTAGAAAACATTAAACTTTAGTTGCGGAATATCATATTATTACAATCACTGATATGAAAAGACTTTGAAAATTAATAATTATTCCCATCCCCATTCCGGCCTCCTATTCCAGCATCATTTCTACCTGAAAACAAGAAATAAAACTGAATGAGCCCAAAGGGGCCCAGCAAGTAAAATCCACAACCATAAATAGTTTTACTCCTTGTTCTCAGTTTTGAAAATCGTTTTCACAAATAAATATAATTCTAACCATAATAATATCTGTATGTACGGTTGCATCTCCCGTAACATATACATACTATTACATCTAGTAATAGATCATCGTTGTAAATCATCTTTATAAATCATCATCATAATGCATTATTATAAATAATCTTTGTAAATCATCATAGCATATCATCGTTGAAAATATAGTATCATTTTCTCATAATAAGGCCCATGTACACTATTACCCCTGTGCACGAGGGTTGCGGGTCCTGTGACCATGGCACTGAACTGTGGCCACAGCCATGCCCGACCGTCAATTAACTCTTTCTTGGTGCACTCAACGGTCTAGTTGATGGAATACCACCTTCTGGCATAGCCTCCTTCAGTGGTTTCGCCTCCATCCGAGTATCGGTACCGAACTCTCATCTTATCTTATCTTGGGGCCAAAAATACTCTCCTCCATACATGTGCCCTCATTTCATAAACATTTATCTCATCTCTTGTACTTTTCTTTGTACTTCTTTTGATGCATCTTAGGGCAACATGTAGGAGGGTTTATCATCTTTTTTCTTTCTTATAATCATCATCATTTCTCAACTTTCTTTTCTCAAAATGGAAACCTTTTCAAATATAAACTTGTTGTACTTAGAAAGCGCTTAAATAAATAGAAACTTTCTAGATAATTCTTTTAGAAATCCTTCATGCATGCAACATAACTTCATAATACGTAAATAAAATAATCATTTACAATTTAATAAAGAATGAATAAATAGCATGACATGAAGTAACTTTAGAAGGGGTAGTGAATTTACTTACCTCTAGACTGAAGCTAAAAGTGGTATGAAGGAATCTAGTTGCTCCAATATGACTAACACCACTAGTATATCTTTTTAAACTAATTTCTAAAGTCCGCTATCTCTTGTGTTCTTTCTTTCTTGTAGCGCTTGGTCTCGCCCTTTCTCTCTCTGTTCTGAGTAAACACTCTTAGAAAGAAGAAAGACCGAGTAAAAAGCGGAAGAAGGAAGAATATATGCAAGAGATGGGAGAGGAGATGAGTGGTGAAAATTGTGAAGGAGAAGAGCTCTATTTATAGGAGAAAATCAAACACTATTCCACCTTCAATTTACAATTATACCCTCATTTTACTATTTCACCTACCACCTACTATTCCACCTACCACTTACTATTTCACCTACCACCTACTATTTCACCTACCACCTACTATTCCACCTACCACCTACTATTTCACCTACCACCTACTATTCCACCTACCACTTACTATTCTACCTACCACTTACTATTCTACCTACCACTTACTATCCTATTATATCACCAATTATTACAATCATACTCCAAATTATACCAATCAATCATCAATTATCATATCTCTTAAATCTCCCAATAAAATAATCAATATAAAATCATCATCATGATATAATAACTCAAATCAATATTCATTCCAATAATATTCATAAGATCTAATAAGTTCCTCAAGAATAAATATTATTACCTAATATCATCAATAAATATCTCAACCTCAAAGTAAATGCCATTACCTAATATGAATATTGATATAATCATAGCATCAATTTAATATCTCTAAAATAAGACTTTAAAAATCTGGGGTGCTACATATTTACTATCCTATTATTTCACCAATTACCATTCTCTAATTACCACTCTCATAAATTTCCCAAGAATTAAAATCCTTAGCTACAATGGATATTAAAATAATATCATTATCAAAATAATCTATTTAAATAGCTTTGAAAATTCTGGGACACTACAATCTTCCCTCCTTATTAGAATTTCGTCCTCGAAATTAAAACCTATAATATTATCGTCCAATCTTTAAGTTGAGGGATTCAGATTTAAATAATCCTTTCAATCCTTCATCAAAGCCTACTCTCTTTTATCATATTGAAATTTTATCTCCTTCTACTAGGAGTAAATCTTATTCACAGTCTAAAGTCACGATTTCTGCAATCATTCATCAGTTCACACTAAAATCATACCTCAAAATCTTTTCCATTGTTTCTTTCCAACCTCAATAACAACAATCGAGTTATTCATCAACAGTCTACAATCAAGGTTTAAACATCAAATTAATAAATCATGTGATCAATAGTTTATACCTCCAAACATCATAGTCCTCATTTCAAGCCTACAATAATTTTCTCGATCTAATTTAATCAATTTTATCAAAAAGGTGTAAAAATCATTCCTGCCTATATTCTCTTTAGTATCTCAGTATTCCAAATCATGCATACGAAATTTTAATATGATGTTCTAATAATTATTAACTTCTCACCATCATATACCTGTAAAAGTAAATAGCACCAACATTCAAACATCATTACATGAATATACCTCAGAAGTGACATCATAATTCGATTCATTCTAAATACACAATTATTTCTATTTTCTCATCCCAAATCTTGCGTCGATGTTACAATATCAGCAAAATCTCTCTATACTACATCTTTACTTCACAAATCATAACTCAACAAAAGAAACTCGTAATTATGATTTCAACTCAAACGAAATACACGATTACATCAAATGTAAGATTCTCATCCATTCTTGACTAATACATATTGTGTTTTGCTGCGTTCTAGAGATGAAATTGATAAGCAAGCAAAGTAGGATATGGGTAAGTTTCCAAGCTGGATGTCCCGAAACACATGCTATAATTTCTCTCCCTTGGGTCTTGCAAGGTCAAGAAGAGAAAGAGAGAAAGATAGTCCTGTTGCTTTCTAGAAATGAAGATTTGAAAAGCATTTCAGGACATGATTTGCATGTGAGCTCATTCCGAGACTTTCAAAATACCCACATCGGATGCTCTCTCTCTTCTGTCATGTATGGATACTTGAAGAGAAGAGAGATATTTAGCCTGAGAAGCATGATCAAGGATAATCTTGCTTCATCAGGACATGATCAACGATAATCTTGCTTCAATGGTTTACCACTGAGAGTATAAGGTGTTGGGTTTGTGAATCATGTTGTGATGCTGCATTTTTCTCTTGAGGATACGCTCAACTAGGAGAACAGTCGAGCTTTCATTGTATGGAAGGCTATTAGCAGAAGATCTCAGGTGAAGGGGTATGATCAGAAGGCATGCGTTTGCAATGGAGAAAGAGGTGTGAATTTATATGAAGGGTTTCTGGATAACGAACGAGCGCGTGGTGCGCGTTGGCATGACATTTCATTCAGTTGCCCACGCATGGTATCCGAAGTCGTTGATTGAACAGTGGGTTTGAAAAATGAGCTCAGTCGAATTATGACAGGAGACAAGATCCTACTTTCACGGGATCTTTTGACAAAGTTTCCATCGCGGCCCGAGGTCGCCTAACGCTTTGTCGTTTACTGTTCATTTCGCTTGAAGTGAAAAAAAAAATTTCTTTAAGGCTACTCGTCTGCTGCTTCCAGAAACTTCACAAAAATTCCTTCAGTTCCTAACGCTTAGTCTCTTCTCAGTACTTCATCTCTCCCAATTTCTTCGTATTCTCAACTATTTTTCCTTACTCTCCTAAATATGGGAGTATCATCATCATCCGTTAACAACCTCGATTTGAATGTTGCTCCTGCAGCACAACCCATTGTTATGCCTGACGTGCAACCGGATGTGCCTGTTGTTCCCCCTGAAGTGCCTGCTATACATCCCGTCGTACCTATTTCACACCCTAATGAACCTGCTGCATATCCTAACGTATGGCAGCCAACTTTTGTCTTTGACAATCGTCCTATCACTATTCACGATTCTATCATGCTCCATGATTCTACTGCTGTAGCAGTGGCCAAAGGTTTCGTAATTCCACGGGATCAAACGTTCTTAGCTGATAGGTCGGATACTGATGCTATTAATAACTCATTGGCACTCAGTATCCAAGGTGCTGCTTCAGTTTCTGACATGGCACAACGTTTGAGTGCCAGAGCTGAAGAGCTGAAAGTCTCAAGAAACCAAATCGGGGTCTTACAGCGACTGCTCAAATACTACAAACGAAAACACATGGATTTGAAGCAGGAGAATGCTCAGCTGAAAAAGATGGTGTTATCTTATGCGGAATACATGGGACCAAAGATGCTAGAAATGGAGAAGAATACCAAACATCTCCAGCGACGGTACGATAAACTTCTGGTCGATGTTCAGGAGTGTTGCAAGTCTCTCCGCACACGCTCTAGTCAGGTACCTCATTAGAAATAAATATTCCCTTTGATAATTCAATTATATAAATATATATGATTCTGCTCATACTAGGTTTTCTCTATGCAGAAATAATTTTCCTGGAGCAGCTCTGAGGAATCATCTGCTCATCATTACCACGTGTCTCTTTATGCAACAAATTCCCTTCTTTTTTTTTTTTTTTTTTTTTTTTTGATGGACACTGGTATGTAATATTATAAGGAGCTTGTTCTCCAAACATTTCTTTTCGTAATCATTCAGTGCTCATTCAATATTCATTATGAAATCATTCTGTCATTGTAATAACTTCCTTTAAACAAACAATCTGTTTAAAAAGTTAATCACTCAATAAAACATCTAAGTATGCACCATCACATGTTTTCAACCTCTAAAATACCTTAATATCATTGAACACATATCTTATAAGAGAAATTTAGATCATGTCACTATATTATATCACTGTATTATATTGTCTTTCAACTCTTACCTTTATGCTTCAATTTACCTCAAGAATAATAATCCATTATCTTTACTTAGTAAAAGAAAATTATATCAAAAGCTTTGGCATGTAACTAAAATTTCTCATAATTTCATATCCACTAATGCCTCAACATTTAAATATTATCCACAACCTAGGAGCATCAATTCATCCTCAAAACTTTAAGCATCACTTCAATATAATTTACCTCAATTACAGAAAACCTAGCACCCCAAATTCTAAGAATCACCTCAAAGATTTCATGAATTGTACCTTAAAGTCATCACAATCATTTGAAAATATCAAAATCCTTAAACCACAACTTTATATATCAAAATATCTTATAGATTCTAGGGTATACCTCATTTGCATTTATCCCTGCAATACCTAGGCATTCACTTCATGCCACTACGTAATCCTTATTCATCAATCCATATATTACAACATCAATCATAGTATCATTATTGTCATCAACCAAACCTTAGCCATTACCAAAAACTCATATAAACTATTATATCATTAATTCAGTTCAAGAATCATTTCACCACCGACCTCCATAAGACAATTTGTTACCAAGTCACTCACACAATTTGTCTCACAACCTAAATCAATAAAACCATTTTGTCACCAAATTAATTTCACAAATTAGCTCGCAACCCAAATCTATAAAATCATCATACGATTTTTAAATCATGATCAATAATCTTTTCTAAATCCTCGAGACACCTTAAAATATACCTTTATCAATCGATACTCTAGAAAACTGCCGCAAATCCAAATAGGCAGATACTATAGATCACAACCTATCTATAAAATAAAAATTCATCTCCGTCATTAACATGATCACAATAATAAAATCCTCCAAATTAATCACACTAAGATGATTTTTTTTTTTTTAACAAAAAATTAACCATTAGAAAAATGCTCATGCATCATTTACTAGAGATCACACAACAATGCACACTCTACTTGGCCGGAATGTGGCTTCTCATTAACCCCCCAATTTTTTTTTGAAAAGTCTGCCAGAACCTTATAACCTTTGCTCTGATACCAAAATTGTAACATCCCCAGTCCGTTAAGACTGAGTTTGCCACTTTTCTTCTTTTTCAACAAAAATTCTTGCAAAGATCTATAAGGTCTATCAGAGTACTTGATTTTAAAGGATACGAAAAATGTATAAAACATTATTCAAGAGATTTTATTACAAGCGGAATTAGAAAACATTAAACTTTAGTTGCGGAATATCATATCATTACAATAACTTATATGAAAAGACTTTGAAAATTAATAATTATTCCCACCCCATTCCGGCCTCCTATTCCAGCATCCTTTCTACCTTAAAACAAGAAATAAAACTGAATGAGCCCAAAGGGGGCCCAGCAAGTAAAATCCACAACCATAAATAGTTTTACTCCTTGTTCTCAGTTTTGAAAATCATTTTCGCAAATAAATATAATTCTAGCCATAATAATATCTGTATGTACGGTTGCATCTCCCGTAATATATACATACTATTACATCTAGTAATAGATCATCGTTGTAAATCATCTTTATAAATCATCATCATAATGCATTATTATAAATAATCTCTGTAAATAATCATAGCATATCATCGTTGAAAATATAGTATCATTTTCTCATAATAAGGCCC
>NC_081542.1:8968334-8974615 GCF_901000735.1 Corylus avellana | reverse complement strand
GTAAATATTAGAAAATTCAACGCCCTTGGTGAGAGTTTTCTCAGCTTTACCAGAAGCAAGGCTTTGATTTGAGGCAGGGAGATTGATCTTCCTCTCGATCCAACCAAATATCTTCTTTATATCCCTCTCCACCCCTTGTATGTCAAATCTCTGCAAGTCTTTTTGGGTGCCATAGGGGAGGGAGAGATGAAGACGTGAGGCCGTGAGGGAGAAAATAAATTTTAGACGGACGGAAGATTTTTAGAGTTAATAGTGGTTTATGCACATTAGGGTATTAAAAAAAATATGTAAGAAGCACATGTTTGAGGACACATGTCAAATTTAAAAATTAGGCTAGAGGAAATTCTTCCAACCTAATTTGGAGGAAAACTTTGTCCATAAATAAATATGAAAACGTGGAGAGAGGAAAAAATTATGATTTGTATTATTTGTTTCCTTATTGGATTTTGAAATTAATAATACTTAACTTATTGAATAATTTATATATGGAAAACTCATGAAATATACATACAATATACTTAAAACTAATTAGAAAATCAATAAATTAATATTCTAGATGTACAAATAATAAAATTCATTTTTTCGTGAGGGTTCAATAATCCACTCACCGAACATTGTATTTTGTGTTAGCCGAGTTCATGTGGAGTTTGCGGGTCTTATAAAATAAATATATTATGTATGTCCTATATATTTTTTAAAAATTAATATGGCTATCATATTAATATTACTAGAATGATTTATGCATGATAATATCATATCATATCATATTAGTGAAATGTTTGATTCATATGCATGTGATAATATTAATTGTACAATAGTATGATTATGATATTAATTGGTATACAATAGTATGATTATGATACTAGCTAATTGGCAGGCATGTGATCTATATGTATACTTATATACCAATTAATTTATACTAATATGGTAAAAGCAATTTTTCATACCAATTAAAATAAATTTACTACCTAATTTTTTTACTACCTAATTAATTTTAATTATAATTAATTAGAATTTTTGACTTGTCGAATAAAGACATGTCAAAAAATTTTGACGTGCCAATGAAACAGTCAAAAATTTTTGACGTGTCAAAAATTTTTTGACTTGTTTATTTAGACACATCAAAAATTATTGACGTGGCAAACTTGAGTTACTGTTTGCCACATCAATAATGTGATGTTTTTTGTAGTGTTAATTATGTAAATTTAATGACGGTTTTTTTAAGTGAACCTATAAACGGTTGAAAAAGCATGTCTTAAAAAGCCGGTTTTGTTTTTTTAAAAAATGGTTCACAACATATGTCGCAATATTAAAGCACTTATGAAAATGATTCGGTCATATATATATATATATATATATATATATATTTGCTAAAGTATTAGCTTCACTCAAATGTAGATCACGTAATCATGGTCAATAAATTGGTGGGAGAAAAATCAAGTGCTATATAATCAAAATATTAATTCCTTCTATTACGAAAAATAAATGATATTCTCTTATTCCTTAAAATTGTAGTGCTACAATAAAGTAGGCTTAAACAGTAATAAATCAGCTACTTAATGGTGAATATAATGTCCGCAGCTATTCGAGCAAGGGTGTAAACAAGATTATTCCGATCAGTTAACAGCGACGGCTTTGGTACACAGTGGCCAAAGGTACCGTCAATGACGACCTCTTCACAGCTGAAGTACTCTTCACAACGCTCTGCACTTTGGAAAACGCCCTCCATATCAACCTTAGAAAAGCGGAAACGACCGAAACCAAACTGTTTGATTGCATCTGGACAGCTCTCAAAAGCACTAACCCCATACTCGGTACTACAATCCTTGAGCATCTCTTTGATAACTGGATCGCTTGTTTGTCCGATCAAATATTTTACATGCCCAAAAGTTTCATTGGTCCTGTTTTGCACAGCATGCAACATTATAAGGGCAAGGCCCTTCAAGTCGGTGCTGGTGCTGCCCGGATCCGCTCTTAATGTCGACGTGCAAAACACAGGGTTGTAGGTCTTCGAGCACGTGATGTCCACCAAATCTTGGTCCTCCAAATCTGCACGCACCATTCCTAATGATTGGCTGTAAACCAAGAGCACAAAAGCCACGGCAAATGGAAGCTGGGATTTCATCTTCACTATTTTGATGAAAATAAACTTTTTTATATTTATCTATATATACTCATAAGGTGTAGATTTTGTTCCAAGAGGAGTTTAAGGAGCTGGATTTGGCATTAAATATGCCAAATTAAGATTCTTCTGTAAAATTATAATTCTCTTACCATATTATTCATTCACATTAAAGATCTCTATATTTGATTTTTCTCTAAAATTCACAACAACAAAAAACACCATTCAACATACTATTTAGCCAAATGTTAAATATAACTCATGTCAAATATCCTCTTCAAATGTAAAGAAAATCACTTGCACACAAGGGGAACCGAACACGTAAAGGCCAAAACAAAAGGCAAAAGTCAACACTGATAATATGCAAACCAATTACCCTTTACTTTTCTTTTCTTTTTTTCTTTTCATATCTTTGCCTTTTACTTTCTAAAAAACAGACGGAGTGAACAATTGAAAATGAATTTTGATGGCTTATTATAAGAGAATTAAATTAAATATTTTGTGCAATTTAATATTTGGGTAAAGTTCACTTAACCCCCTTAAACTACCACCCTAATGACAATCTACCCCCTAAACTATCAATTGCGATAATTTGCCCCCAAAATTACCAAAAAAATGATAATGTATCCCAAATTAAAAAAATGACGAAATTACCCTTACTAAAATAAAAACAAAAATACTAAAATTTATTTTTTTTCAAAATTTTAAGGGTATTTTTATCTTATTAAAAATTATAAATGGGTAATTTTGTCATTTTGCTAGCTTTTGGTGAGTACATTATAATTGTTTTAGTAGTTTTGAGGATAAATTGTCGTAATTGATAGTTTTTAAGGTACATTGTTATTGAGGTGGTAGTTTTAGGGAGTTAAGTAGACTTTACCCTTAATATTTTATGTTATGAATGAAAAACGTTTGGATTGAAGTTAATTATGTATATCTCGGCTTTAAAGTTAGTTTCATGGTTGTACGTTTCACCAATAAAGAATAATATTTAGTTAAGAAATGTTTAGAAAGTTTAATGTTTAGTTGTTTTGATGTTTAGCTAAAATTCTTTTCTTGAGGAATTGAGGGGCCATGGGCCATGGCCCACCCGGTCCCCCCTAATTCCGTCACTGACAACAGTGATGATAATGAGGATTATGGAGATGTTGATGACAAAATAAATAGATAATAGGTTGCTCCTCTTATTGTTAATATACTATTATCTAATCATTCTTATAATTATAATTTTTGAGTGAATCAACTTTATTCTACAATGTATAATTAATTATTCTGATACTTGATAAATGTTTTAAAAAATTCCATTAAGCCTGCAAGTTATTAAAACAAAACAGTACTTAGTTTAAAATACCATGTTGATAAATAAAATTTAATTACACTTATTTTAAAACCTATATGCAAATGATCTTTGTTTCTGCAAAAGCAGATTTCCTAAAATGGTATTCAGTTCACATGCTTTGAAATATCAATTATGTTTCCATATCACTTTCTAAAGCACGTACCCCCTAAACCTTACATTCACAAATTTAACCTACCTCAAAATCCTCTAACTACACCAACGCCCTTGATTGTGAGGTAAAGAATAAGAAGGCTTTCCAACAGGATCAAATACATTATATTATGCGGAGTACAACAATCGAGGGCCTGGTGCAAACACACATGATAGAGTAAATTGGACAAGTTACAGGGTTATTTCGAGCCCTACGGAGGCTATTCCGTTTACAGTGCAAACATTTATCAGCAGAGATACATGGATTCCATCCAAAGAAGTTCCATATGAACCTGATTTGATCGAATGCTCATTACTTAGTATCAGCCTTTCCATGGCCGACCCAAGTATGTTTTGACTGGATATTCTGAGGTAAGGAGATCAGGTGTTGTAGTTAACGTGCAATTGAAGTTGTGCTTCTCTCGACCAATAATGATGTTCTTTTTATAGGTTCCTGCTCTAATCTTTATGCGGTGTCGACTGAAGCTGAAGTTGGGAGTAGCAAAGATGGCATCGGTTATTCTGGTGAAATCCCCCAATCCGTCTTGTGCTACAACCAGATCGAAGTCTAGCATCTCGTCACAATGGGTGGTCCACATAATTGCAAGTAAGATACTGTGAGCAATCATTAATTCTTTTGTAGAGCCTGTTAGCTTCTTTGCCATCTTCAGAGTTATTTCCTAGGTTGGCAATATAAGAACAACAATCATATCCAATGGCAATACAAGCAAACTTAATTTTTGGACTAGAACTGCGGGATTGTATATAGAAGTAGTGATATTAAAAAAAATAACTCAAGTTTCAATGGATATTTAATTATTAAGATCTAGAAAAAGAAACAAAATGAAAAATGGACACACACTCACTCACCCACACGTACACAAATAACTGAGGTGTTCATGGTTCAAATGACCTCTGTAAAGAAATAAAAAATAGAACATGTGTCCATTGATTAGGAAACAGAGCTACCATCATGTTATGGAGATAGGGCCCAAGTAAAAAATATGGATTTTATGGGATGTCAAGTCAACAAATGCAGCTTTAAAACACAAGGAAACCAATCTAATAACTCAGTTTCATGTGTAATACAACCAAAGAATGTCTGCAAGATATGGTACAACATATCAATTCCAGTTATATATCTATGTTATTAGAAAAAACCATGTGATTGTCCCAAAATGTAAGATGCATGATTCGTCCACTTTACACCTCTGGTTTTTACTTGCATCCGGCCAATTAAGCACATTTAAAAGTCCTAGGAACTGTTCCCGATCATCCACCTAAAACAGAACTAAAACTTTTCTTGTTTATTAAGAGAACTTTTTTATTAAGAGAACTAGTTTAAGTTGCACAAGCAATTATTTGTTTAGTTTCCATAAGAAAGAAGCATAAACATCTTGAACAACCAACACTGTTCAAACGTCACCTTTAGGAATGTGATATATGGCCCTAAATGTCACCTTGTAGTGATTTTTTTACTGTGCAAACGTCTTCAAATTTGAATCCAATCACTATGTTTAGAGTCTTTTGCCAAATGTCACTACTAATGTAGTGATGTTTTTTGGGCTTAAAATGTCATCTTTTAAGAGTTACTATTTTGTGGTTTTTTTTTTTGGGAAATCATATCTAAAATCCTTAGGTAAACGCGCTTTTATTAAAAACTGCCTAAGTATTTTTTTTTTTGAAATTTAGTCCATGTGTCACTCGAACTACTAGAAAACTCCCTACCATCAATTTTTGTTAACTTCCGTTAGTCTACTCAAAACTCACCATTTTATCTAATTAAAATATTATTATTTTTTTATTTATTTAATTTAAAAAATTCAATCTTTAACAAAAATAAAAATAAAAATTTGAAGGGTAGCCAGGGGTGGCACGCAAGCCACCCCATAGGTTGGTGTGGTTGGGTGGAGCCACCCCTTAGTGGGCCCAGTGAGCACACACCTGGTTAGGCCAGGGTGGCACCGCCACCCCTGACCACCCTTCAATTTTATTTTTTTTTTTTTTTTTTTTTTAAGATTGAATTTTTTAAATTAAATTAATAAAAAATAATATTTTAATCAGATAAAACGGTGAGTTTTGAGTAGACTAACAGAAGTTAAAAAAAATTGACGGTATGGAGTTTTCTAATAGTTTCAAGTGATCCAGGGACTAAATTTTCAAAAAAAAAAAATACCCAGGGAGTTTTTAATAAAAGCGTGTTTACCTAAAGATTTTAGATATGATTTCCTTTTTTTTTTTTAGCGACTGTTATAGTTAAAAAAAAAAAAGAAAAAAAAAAAGCAATTTAATTTCGATGCTTGTTTAGGATAAGGAAGTAGCAATAAAGCCTCAAGGTAATTATAATAAAGTATACATACTCAACTTTTTGTTTCCTTCATTATGCAAATCAGAATTCTCTCTATTGCAAGTAAAGTAAAGTAAAGAATATTTATTTTATGGACTATATTAGATTTAACAAATTTAGTGATATATTTGCTGCCACATCATTTAAAATTTTAAACAACGTAATATTTTTGTTTTTTTTGGACATGTCCACACAAGAGGGAGGAGGGGAGATTCGAACTAGTGACCTCCGCTTTATAAGGCATGGCCCCCAGCTAATTGAGCTACCCCTTGGAGACAAACAACGTAATATTATGTAAACAATTAAATGCAACAATTATACCA
>NC_081542.1:8955674-8968234 GCF_901000735.1 Corylus avellana | reverse complement strand
TGGTTGTATTACACATGAAACTGAGTTATTAGATTGGTTTCCTTGTGTTTTAAAGCTGCATTTGTTGACTTGACATCCCATAAAATCCATATTTTTTACTTGGGCCCTATCTCCATAACATGATGGTAGCTCTGTTTCCTAATCAATGGACACATGTTCTATTTTTTTATTTCTTTACAGAGGTCATTTGAACCATGAACACCTCAGTTATTTGTGTACGTGTGGGTGAGTGAGTGTGTGTCCATTTTTCATTTTGTTTCTTTTTCTAGATCTTAATAATTAAATATCCATTGAAACTTGAGTTATTTTTTTTAATATCACTACTTCTATATACAATCCCGCAGTTCTAGTCCAAAAATTAAGTTTGCTTGTATTGCCATTGGATATGATTGTTGTTCTTATATTGCCAACCTAGGAAATAACTCTGAAGATGGCAAAGAAGCTAACAGGCTCTACAAAAGAATTAATGATTGCTCACAGTATCTTACTTGCAATTATGTGGACCACCCATTGTGACAAGATGCTAGACTTCGATCTGGTTGTAGCACAAGACGGATCGGGGGATTTCACCAGAATAACCGATGCCATCTTTGCTACTCCCAACTTCAGCTTCAGTCGATACCGCATAAAGATTAGAGCAGGAACCTATAAAAAGAACATCATTATTGGTCGAGAGAAGCACAACTTCAATTGCACGTTAACTACAACACCTGATCTCCTTACCTCAGAATATCCAGTCAAAACATACTTGGGTCGGCCATGGAAAGGCTGATACTAAGTAATGAGCATTCGATCAAATCAGGTTCATATGGAACTTCTTTGGATGGAATCCATGTATCTCTGCTGATAAATGTTTGTACTGTAAACGGAATAGCCTCCGTAGGGCTAGAAATAACCCTATAACCTGTCCAATTTACTCTATCATGTGTGTTTGCACCAGGCCCTCGATTGTTGTACTCCGCATAATATAATGTATTTGATCCTGTTGGATAGCCTTCTTATTCTTTACCTCACAATCAAGGGCGTTGGTGCAGGTAGAGGATTTTGAGGTAGGTTAAATTTGTGAATGTAAGGTTTAGGGGGTACGTGCTTTAGAAAGTGATATGGAAACATAATTGATATTTCAAAGCATGTGAACTGAATACCATTTTAGGAAATCTGCTTTTGCATAAACAAAGATCATTTGCATATAGGTTTTAAAATAAGTGTAATTAAATTTTATTTATCAACATGGTATTTTAAACTAAGTACTGTTTTGTTTTAATAACTTGCAGGCTTAATGGAATTTTTTAAAACATTTATCAAGCATCAGAATAATTAATTATACATTGTAGAATAAAGTTGATTCACTCAAAAATTATAATTATAAGAATGATTAGATAATAGTATATTAACAATAAGAGGAGCAACCTATTATCTATTTATTTTGTCATCAACATCTCCATAATCCTCATTATCATCACTGTTGTCAGTGACAGAATTAGGGGGGGACCGGGTAGGCCATGGCCCATGGCCCCTCAATTCCTCAGGAAAAGAATTTTAGCTAAACATCAAAACAACTAAACGTTAAACTTTCTAAACATTTCTTAACTAAATATTATTCTTTATTGGTGAAACGTACAACCATGAAACTAACTTTAAAGCCGAGATATACATAATTAACTTCAATCCAAACGTTTTTCATTCATAACATAAAATATTAAGGGTAAAGTCTACTTAACTCCCTAAAACTACCACCTCAATAACAATGTACCTTAAAAACTATTAATCACGACAATTTATCCTCAAAACTACTAAAACAATTATAATGTACTCACCAAAAGCTAGCAAAATGACAAAATTACCCATTTATAATTTTTAATAAGATAAAAATATCCTTAAAATTTTGAAAAAAAATAAATTTTAGTATTTTTGTTTTTATTTTAGTAAGGGTAATTTCGTCATTTTTTTTAATTTGGGATACATTATCATTCTTTTGGTAATTTTGGGGGCAAATTATCGCAATTGATAGTTTAGGGGGTAGATTGTCATTAGGGTGGTAGTTTAAGGGGGTTAAGTGAACTTTACCCAAATATTAAATTGCACAAAATATTTAATTTAATTCTCTTATAATAAGCCATCAAAATTCATTTTCAATTGTTCACTCCGTCTGTTTTTTAGAAAGTAAAAGGCAAAGATATGAAAAGAAAAAAAGAAAAGAAAAGTAAAGGGTAATTGGTTTGCATATTATCAGTGTTGACTTTTGCCTTTTGTTTTGGCCTTTACGTGTTCCGTTCCCCTTGTGTGCAAGTGATTTTCTTTACATTTGAAGAGGATATTTGACATGAGTTATATTTAACATTGGCTAAATAGTATGTTGAATGGTGTTTTTTGTTGTTGTGAATTTTAGAGAAAAATCAAATATAGAGATCTTTAATGTGAATGAATAATATGGTAAGAGAATTATAATTTTACAGAAGAATCTTAATTTGGCATATTTAATGCCAAATCCAGCTCCTTAAATTCCTCTTGGAACAAAATCTACACCTTATGAGTATATATATATAGATAAATATAAAACAGTTTATTTTCATCAAAATAGTGAAGATGAAATCCCAGCTTCCATTTGCCGTGGCTTTTGTGCTCTTGGTTTACAGCCAATCATTAGGAATGGTGCGTGCAGATTTGGAGGACCAAGATTTGGTGGACATCACGTGCTCGAAGACCTACAACCCTGTGTTTTGCACGTCGACATTAAGAGCGGATCCGGGCAGCACCAGCACCGACTTGAAGGGCCTTGCCCTTATAATGTTGCATGCTGTGCAAAACAGGACCAATGAAACTTTTGGGCATGTAAAATATTTGATCGGACAAACAAGCGATCCAGTTATCAAAGAGATGCTCAAGGATTGTAGTACCGAGTATGGGGTTAGTGCTTTTGAGAGCTGTCCAGATGCAATCAAACAGTTTGGTTTCGGTCGTTTCCGCTTTTCTAAGGTTGATATGGAGGGCGTTTTCCAAAGTGCAGAGCGTTGTGAAGAGTACTTCAGCTGTGAAGAGGTCGTCATTGACGGTACCTTTGGCCACTGTGTACCAAAGCCGTCGCTGTTAACTGATCGGAATAATCTTGTTTACACCCTTGCTCGAATAGCTGCGGACATTATATTCACCATTAAGTAGCTGATTTATTACTGTTTAAGCCTACTTTATTGTAGCACTACAATTTTAAGGAATAAGAGAATATCATTTATTTTTCGTAATAGAAGGAATTAATATTTTGATTATATAGCACTTGATTTTTCTCCCACCAATTTATTGACCATGATTACGTGATCTACATTTGAGTGAAGCTAATACTTTAGCAAATATATATATATATATATATATATATATATGACCGAATCATTTTCATAAGTGCTTTAATATTGCGACATATGTTGTGAACCATTTTTTAAAAAAACAAAACCGGCTTTTTAAGACATGCTTTTTCAACCGTTTATAGGTTCACTTAAAAAAACCGTCATTAAATTTACATAATTAACACTACAAAAAACATCACATTATTGATGTGGCAAACAGTAACTCAAGTTTGCCACGTCAATAATTTTTGATGTGTCTAAATAAACAAGTCAAAAAATTTTTGACACGTCAAAAATTTTTGACTGTTTCATTGGCACGTCAAAATTTTTTGACATGTCTTTATTCGACAAGTCAAAAATTCTAATTAATTATAATTAAAATTAATTAGGTAGTAAAAAAATTAGGTAGTAAATTTATTTTAATTGGTATGAAAAATTGCTTTTACCATATTAGTATAAATTAATTGGTATATACGTATACATATAGATCACATGCCTGCCAATTAGCTAGTATCATAATCATACTATTGTATACCAATTAATATCATAATCATACTATTGTACAATTAATATTATCACATGCATATGAATCAAACATTTCACTAATATGATATGATATGATATTATCATGCATAAATCATTCTAGTAATATTAATATGATAGCCATATTAATTTTTAAAAAATATATAGGACATACAGAATATATTTATTTTATAAGACCCGCAAACTCCACATGAACTCGGCTAACACAAAATACAATGTTCGGTGAGTGGATTATTGAACCCTCACGAAAAAATGAATTTTATTATGTGTACATCTAGAATATTAATTTATTTATTTTCTAATTAGTTTTAAGTATATTGTATGTATATTTCATGAGTTTTCCATATATAAATTATTCAATAAGTTAAGTATTATTAATTTCAAAATCCAATAAGGAAACAAATAATACAAATCATATTTTTTTCCTCTCTCCACGTTTTCATATTTATTTATGGACAAAGTTTTCCTCCAAATTAGGTTGGAAGAATTTCCTCTAGCCTAATTTTTAAATTTGACATGTGTCCTCAAACATGTGCTTCTTACATATTTTTTTTAATACCCTAATGTGCATAAACCACTGTTAACTCTAAAAATCTTCCGTCCGTGAGGGCCTCACGTCTTCATCTCTCCCTCCCCTATGGCACCCAAAAAGACTTGCAGAGATTTGACATACAAGGGGTGGAGAGGGATATAAAGAAGATATTTGGTTGGATCGAGAGGATCTTTGATCTTGTAACTGATCGTCGAAAAAGATTAAAAGTAGAGGGCCAAAGAAGAAAGAAAGCAAGGACTTTTTGCAATTCCTTCTTGAGTTTAGAGACCAAGACACAGGAAGATCAATCTCCCTGCCTCAAATCAAAGCCTTGCTTCTGGTAAAGCTGAGAAAACTCTCACCAAGGGCGTTGAATTTTCTAATATTTACAATTTTTCTGTATTATCCGTTTTCTCTAATTTTTTGGGTTTGTCAATTTTATAACAAAAATGTGCGGTGGGGCAACAGGATTATGCTAATTCCCAGGCTGCTTTCTCTGCAAGTATTGTTGGCTGTCGTAGGGGAGGGAGAGGCAGAGATGTGAGGGAGAAAACAAATTTTAGACGAAAGATTTTTGGAGTTAACGGTGGATTGTGGACATTAGGGTATTAAAAAAGACATGTAAGAAGCACATGTTTGAGAATACATGTCAACTTTAGAGATTAGGTTGGAGAAAATTCCTTCAACCTAGTTTGGAGAAAAACTTTGTCCTTTATTTATTAAGTAGTGAACTGGTCCTTTAATATATGTATTAATACCTTACTTAAAAAACCATAATTACAAAAAAAAAAAAAGAAAAAAAAAAAGCATAATTAAAATCCAATATATGCAATTTAAAAAAAAAAATCCATAAAATTCGTAGTATATATATATATAGAGAGAGAGAGAGAGAGAGAGAGAGAGAGAGGAAAAAACCATATATTTGATTTTTTTTTAAAAAAAAAAGGAATAAAGAAAAAATCGTTTATGTGATAATCATTGTGGTTCAATTCTTAAAAAATAGTGGATTTGGTGCTCAGAAAAGTACACTATTTTTTTATCTAATATATTATTATTTTTTAGAGTGGGTTTAAATTTAAATTTAAATTTTTCTACTCAATCTCACTTATTTTCTTATTTATATGTCTTTCTTAACATATAATAAAAAGTACAATGAAAATGCGTTTAAATTTTAAAATTAAATTATAATAAAGAATCTCGCGCATAGCACGAGTTATGAGCTAGTATATATGATGGCAGAAAACCCCTCTTAAAAGTGCTTTAAAATTGCGACATGTGGCGTGAATCCATTTTTTTTAAAGGCTAAACCGGTTTTTTAAGGCATAATTTTTTAACCCATTTTTTTAAGAGTGAACCAATTTTTTAGTTTAAAAACTAGTAATTAATTAGTGTAATTAATTGCATTAATTATATTTCAAGAGTTTTCCATATATAAATTATTTAATAAATTAAGTATTATTAATTTCTGAATCAAATAAGAGAACAAATAATATAAACCATATTATTATGTATTAATACGTTTAGGATTTTTTTTTTTAAAAAAAAAGTCATATAGACGGTTCATATCTCTCTAATGTCTATATAAATCCAAGTTGGTTGCGAGAAATTGAGGGAAGAGAAAGAAATTCAATTTTTGAATGTGGAGGTTTTAACTTGCTGGAGCTCTTAATTGTTTAGCATATAATTTTGCAGAACAGA
This sequence comes from Corylus avellana, assembly GCF_901000735.1. Classification (NCBI taxonomy): domain Eukaryota; kingdom Viridiplantae; phylum Streptophyta; class Magnoliopsida; order Fagales; family Betulaceae; genus Corylus; species Corylus avellana. The sequence continues at coordinate 8,962,123 of NC_081542.1, read as the reverse complement.
AGAAATTGGTTAGATCGTGTTTTTTTATTTTTTTTACAAGAACTTCTTGTACATCATATAGAAACAGACGTTACTAGGGGCCCACCGAGCAGGGCACTAGGAAACAGGGCAGGGTATGAGTCAGCAGAGGCTTCCTCCACCAGGCTGGGTTTTGGTGACTTGGGATGTTGCGCTTGGCGAACAAACCGGAATAGTAGGCCTTGGCGCTCTTATTCGGGATCACACAGGCAAGCTGCTGGCTGCGCGGAACTTTACACGGGATGGGCTGCTTGAACCAGCTGCAGCTGAGGCGGTAGGGGCTCTTATGGCGATCCAGTTTGCTCGGCAGATGGGCTTCCTGCATATCCATCTCGAAGGGGATGCTAAGGTGGTTATAGAGGCTGTGAATTCTAAAGAACCAGACTGGAGTAAGTAAGGACATCTCACTGATGATATACAGACTGCACTTATGCCTTTCACCCAATGGAAGATGAACTATATACCGAGAGATGAAAACTGGGCAGCACACCGGTTGGCACGAATGGCAACAGCGCAGGTCAAGGACAGAGTGTGGACTTCTGATTTTCCTGTATGTGTTCGTGATCTATGTCACTATGTGTCTCTGAGTATTTGCGATTGCAATAAGAAGAGCCATTTTTTACCAAAATATATATATATATATAAACAGAGTTTGAAATTTACGTAATTAAGGGCACTTTTTCATAGAAGATTTCTCTTTTTTTAATATAAAACTGCTTTCAAAACACCAAATTGATAATTAAGTATAAAATTTGATGTGAAATAATTTATTTGACTGCATTAAATGTAGAGTGAAAGATTTTCTTTTATTTTATATTCCTAAACAAAACAAAAAAAGATTTTGTTTATTTTGCTTTTTTTTTTTTTTTTTAATGTTTGGAATTAAATAGGTTTTATTTTGTATTGAAATATGATAGGTGATTTATTTGATTAACTTAAATTATGAATAGTTTTTTTTTTTTTTTGAAAGAAAAGAGTTCAATGTTGTATCAAAGTGAACTAATAGATCATTTGGTCTTGTCAAAAAAACAATTTAGTCCATAGAGTTAAATTCCATTAAAATATTTGATGGATTATGTTTGATGTCATGTTAGCACCAATAACATGATGACATGTGTCACTTGATTGACTCACTCTTAATAAAAAAATATACAAATATATTTAAAATATAAATATATAAAACTAATAAATTTTTTTTTTTTTTTTTTTTAAAAAAAGCAAGCCAACCCATAAATTTATTATGTGCCGTTTGACATTCATTTGTTAAACCCTTTTTGGGGCATTTTGTATATTTGAAACCAAAAAAACAAAAGCCGCCCTTGTTTGTTACTTTTTTCAAGCAGCCCTCAATCGCTTTCTACAGTGAATTTATAGTTCTGTTTTTAGTTTGTTTTCATCTTAGATATTTAGTCATGATTGATTTTTTTTAAAATTTTTTATTATTATTATTTTTTTATAACCAACAATGAGAGAGAGGGAGAGAAAGATGAGGCGAATATTTAATCATGATTTTATATGTCTTTTGTTATCTCAGTTTAACTGAAAATGAGAGGAAATTCTTTTAGATTATAAGATTATAGTAGTTCAGATAAATATATTCCTGTTATGAACAATCCCTCACCTTTTTTGGATCCTTTGACAATAACATGGGGATAAGAATTGTAACATCCCTACTCCAAGTGGTATGATATTGTCCGCTTTGGGCCAAGCCTGCATGGTTTTTATTATTGGGTTTACCCTCAAAAGACCTCATACGATTTAGAGAGGGTATATTCCATATAAACACATCATATTTTTCATGCCCAGGCAATGTGGGACGTCACAAGAATCCTCTCTTGTTCTTCTCATCTCACAAAAGCTATTGAGAGTCTACTTGTAAGATTTGTATTCTACGTCGAGAAAGTATAAGGGAAAAAAGTAGTTAATATATTGTAATTAAGCTTTTTGACTAGACATTAATATTTATATTAACTTACTCTTGATTTATATAAAGTACTCTTTGTTGTCTTCTTAAGTGATTCTCTCCCTAACTGAAGCCCATCTTAGTCTTCTTTCAGTTTTGGTATGTTCTGATATATGAGATTGCAAAATGTAGCTGAAGATTCTCCAACTCCTACCCTTTGATTTGGTTTATATTTTCAACTTTATTCACCTTTCAGAATTATTTGGTTGGGTTTGTCTGGTAAAAAGATTGTCTACCTCAAACTTGAAATGGGTTTAGATTTTAAAACTCAATCACAAATTGTGCTAATGTTAATTTTTTAAATTAAAAATAACAAAAAAAAAAAAAAAAAAACTGATGATAAGTTCTAAGCCATAGATTTTAATTTTAAAAGGCTTGTTTGAGAAGGATTCTTCCTAACTTTTCTCAACTTTTTTCTTTTTCTTTTTCTTTTTTTAGGTTGATTTGATACCACTAACACTCAACTCAATTCAAAATTTTCAAAATTTTTCAACTAAACTAATAAAAAACAATAAATAAAAACTTTAAAAATCAAGAAAATTAAAAAATATATATATTTAGGGGTAGTGGCCGAACCACCCCTAAGAGTCTCAAGGTGGCCGATCCACTCCCCAGAGGGTAGATCAACCACCCCCGAAACCAGTTGAGGGTGACTCCCCTAGACACCTCCAATTTTTTTTTTTTTTTTTTAATTAGATTTTATATTCTTCTAACAACCCAAACATAATCTCAATTATTTTTTCATTCGATATTCGCAATTTGAGTTAATTTAAGTAAAATATAAAAAAATCGCACACCCAATCGAACCCGCTTCTCTAGTTGCTTAGTTGCTCATAAACTAGAGAGGATCCAATCACTTCATTGTGATCCAACTCCCTTTTGTGAGGTTCAAACAAATTCTCTTCCTTTTTATGCAAAGTTGCAAACATGGATTTCTTTTTAGGCACAAATATTTTGGAAAGTGATTCCCTCTTATTTTGGCTTTTTTTCTTTTCACTTTTGCATGATATATGAGAGGGGCTTTCCTACCCAAACAGAGGTCAACTCGAGTCGTGGGACCTTTGGCGCAGACAAAGGCTCCCTCCCTTATTTGAGTAGTAAGCATCTCTCACATTTTTCCTTTTATTATTATGCTAGGTGCTCTCCACATGTTCTCCTAATCCTAAATGTATATTATTTTCTAAAAAAGCAAAAAAGAAATTGGCCATTATTTCTCTCACTTGGTTTTTATAAAATAATATTCACCTTGGACTAGTAGAACACTAAGAGTATCTAAGGGGTAATTCAATCAGCTGGGGACCATATGTTATAAAGCGGAGGTCACTAGTTCGAATCCCCCCCTCCCTCCTCTTGTGTGGATATGTAAAAAAAAAAAAAAAAAAATATAACACTAGGAGAGCACCTAACATTTCCTATATTAAATGGAATCATTTTGCCTAACATTTTAGAGGGATGATAGGTACCCAAGTTATTTGTCCAACTTAAGTCCAACTTTTGCCTTTTTTTTTTTTTTTTTTCTCTAAAAAAAAAAAAAATGCTAAAGGCACAACTATTTTGCCCAACTTTGGTCAAACTTTTGCCTTATTTTTTATTTTTTTGCCCAACTTTGGTTCAATGACAATGTACCCTCCCAAACAATTAAATTTTAGTACTTTGTTTTTATTTTAGTAAGGGTAATTTTGTCATTTTGTTAAAATTGAGGGCACATTGCCATTGTTTTGGTAATTTTGGGGGTAAATTCTCATTGGATGGTAGTTTAAGGGGGTTAAATGGACTTTACCCAAATATTAAATTGCACAAAATATTTAATTTAATTCTCTTATAATAAGCCATCAAAATTCATTTTCAATTGTTCACTCCCTCTGTTTTTCAGAAAGCAAAAGGCAAAGACATGAATTGCAAGTGATTTTCTTTACATTTGAAGAGGATATTTGACATGAGTTATATTTAACATTGGCTAAATAGTATGTTGAATGGTGTTTTTTTGTTGTTGTGAATTTTAGAGAAAAATCAAATATAGAGATCTTTAATGTGAATGAATAATATGGTAAGAGAATTATAATTTTACAGAAGAATCTTAATTTGGCATATTTAATTGCCAAATCCAGCTCCTTAAATTCCTCTTGGAACAAAATCTACACCTTATGAGTATATATAGATAAATATAAAAAGGTTTACTTTCATCAAAATAGTGAAGATGAAATCCCAGCTTCCATTTGCCGTGGCTTTTGTGCTCTTGGTTTACAGCCAATCATTAGGAATGGTGCGTGCAGATTTGGAGGACCAAGATTTGGTGGACATCACGTGCTCGAAGACCTACAACCCTGTGTTTTGCACGTCGACATTAAGGGCGGATCCGGGCAGCACCAGCACCGACTTGAAGGGCCTTGCCCTTATAATGTTGCATGCTGTGCAGAACAGGACCAATGAAACTTTTAGGCATGTGGAATATTTGATCGGGCAGACAAGCGATCCAGTTATCAAGGAGATGCTCAATGGTTGTAGTACCGAGTATGGGGTCGCTGCTGTCGTGAGCTGTCCGGATGCAATCAAACAGTTTGGTTGGGGCCGTTTCCTCTTTTCTCAGGGCGATATGGATGGCGTTTTCCATAATGCAGAGAATTGTGAAGGGTACTTCAGCTGTGAAGAGGTCGTCACTGATGGTACCTTTGGCCACTGCGTACCAAAGCCGTCGCCGTTAACTGATCAGAATAATCTTGTTTATACCCTTGCCCGAATAGCCGCGGACATTATATCCACCATTAATTAGCTGATTTATTACTGTGTAAGCCTACTTTATTGTAGCACTACAATTTTAAGGAATAAGAGAATATCATTTATTTATCGTAATCGAAGGAATTAATATTTTGATTATATAGCACTTGATTTTTGTTTGTTCACTTCTTCTTTTCCCACCAATTTATTGACCATGATTACGTCATCTATATATATATATATATATATGGACCATGAAAGAAATATACCATTAAATTTGTTAAATTTAATATGGATCATAAAATAAATATTCTTTATTTTACTCAAAATAGAGAGAATTATGATCATATATATATATAGTCGAATCACTTTCATAAGTGCTTTAATATTGCGACATGTGTCATAAACCCCTTTTTTAAAAAAACAAAACCGGGTTTTTAAGACATTTTTTGAACCGATTACCGATTCACTTAAAAAACCTGTTATTAAATTTACGTAATTAAGGGTATTTAATTATATTAATCAAATTATCCTCATTATTAATAACCTATTTATGATATCAAAATACACCAACAAAAGCCAATGCCATATATTTGCTAGATAATTAGCTTCTCTTAAGCCTCTAGATCACGTATGTAATTAATATAAGGGTTAATGAATTGGAACATAATTAGAATTCTCTTCAGTTTAAATGAATGAGAGAATATTCAGTTAGTTATAGTGAAAGGGTATTTTTGTCCGATCAATAACTTGGTGCTTGGGAGAAGAATAAAATCAATATATATGGTCCTCTTTTCATTTCGAGTAATAAATAGATGATAATTAATCCTTGAAAATTGTAAAAATCAACTAAAGGTAGCTATAATGTCTTGGGCAATTCGGGCAAGGGCGTAAACAAGATGGTTCCTATCCGTTAACAGCGATGGCCATGGCTGGCAGAAGGTTTTTCCGGGAATATCCGACCTCTACACAACTGAAGACCTCTTTGCAAGACTCTGCACCTCCGGCAATGTCCTCCATATTCCCTTGAGCAATGCGGAAAATACCCATATCAAACTTTTGGATAGCGTCCAGACAACTACTTACGACGGAGACCCCATAGTCATTAGTACAATCTTTGAGCATGGCCTTCAGAACCGGCTCACTCGCCTGCCGGAGCAGATTTTCCACTTAAGCAAAAGTTTCATTGGTCTTGGTTAGCACAACTGGCAACATGATGCGAGCAAGCCCTTTCACGTCGGCGCTAGCGCTGCCCGGGTTCGACCTTAAAGTCGACGTGCAAATGGCTGGAAAATCGGTCCTCATGCATACGTCATCCACCAAATCTGCACGCAATATTCCTGAGAATTGGCTGAAAACCAAAAGCCCGGCCAACAGAAGGGATTTCATCTTCGCCGGTTATGTGCATGCATAGCGTGTACACGACTCTATTATGTATATTATATACCAACTCTCCTATGCTCATTAGCGTTGACCACTCCAAGAAAATCAAATCATGGACTCATTGAAATTAATGTACGTGTAGATTTTGTTCCATGGAATTTAAGGAGATGGATTTGGCATTAAATAAATAAAGTGTGATAGTCACAACTTAAATTCAACTTTGGCCTAATTTTTAGACCAAATTTCTCTCTCTAATTTAAGGCTCTCTTTCTCCTCCACAGGTAGTTTTTTTTAAAAAAAAAACTTAAGAGAAAAGTTAGGCCAAAGTTGAGTTAAAGTTGTGCATTTATCATTTTCCATAAATAAATAT
>NC_081542.1:8953814-8955574 GCF_901000735.1 Corylus avellana | reverse complement strand
ATTATATGATTAATTATTACTCTTTCATTATGAAGTTGTATGAGAGTAGTATATTTGTGTAAGTTTTTGTCGATTGAAAATGTTAATAGTTAAGGAGGTTTTAATGAAAAAAAGAAAATGAAAAAGAAAGTCGTTAACATATATCATTATTGTTTTGAATGACGGCAACGTGGATTTCCTATTTTGGGGAGCTGCAGCCCCAAACTGGACAAAATCGATAGATCCCTTCCATCTTTTCTCCTACGTGCGGATATATTGAAAGATCCGATCTCAGAGCCTCAGATTAGAAATTTGAAGACGACGAGGGACTACAGAATCCATTCTTACTGCAAAAAAGCTTCTTCATAGTCGTTGGTAATGCCTCTCTCTCTCTCTTGAATTTTCGGAGCTTATTTGTTTGATGGTGTTTCCTTTCGTACTGCTTTTGTTCTTTCAAAAATTGATTCTTGAGGTCGCCCTGGGTGAAAATTGGAGCTGAGAAGGGGTTTGATAGAGATGGGTTTGTAGGAGGTGCGTAGGTTAAGGGGCATGCGGGTGCGTAGGATAAACACCTTTTGGTGTTAGCGAGGAGGCCATTTTATGAGGATGATGAGAAAAGAGAGAAAATATGGGTTCGGTTCGGTTCGGTTCGGTTCGGTTTTGTTTTGTTTAGGTTCTCTTTCCTTCTCTTCTACGAGTTCGATCTATCTCCTTTTGGTTGGTTGGATCTGGTGTGTGTGCGTTCGTAGGATTGGTGTGTTTTTACTAGAGATAGAGATAACACCATGATTAGAGAAATGTGAGGTTCTATTTAGGAAGGCGAATACATCTGCTATTCCGATGTATTGGTGTTACCAACACTTGTTTTTAGGAAGCCTTTTGGAGTTATGGTAGAAAGGCTGTCTTTTGGTGGACACTGCCAGATTGGTATTCAAACTATTATTGCACAGAGCTTTATTGAGTTGCAGCTGGTTGTGATAGACGTTTCCAGATTAGTGTTTGTACTATTGTAACTCTTCTGCATCATATTCTGTTAGTGCTAGGGTTGTTGTGTTTGTTAACTTCTATTCGTTCATGTAGTGTACATATCAGGAAATCAGGAGAAAACCAGATTTTTTTTTTTTTTTTTTTTCAAGCAGTGTAGGATAGATGATAAGTACTTTGGGGGGTGGTTTTTATATTCATGATTGTCTTCATTCTGTTTAGAGGTGTTATTTTGATTGATGATCCTCACGGAGCATTATACTATGTTGTTTTTTGTTTTTGTTGCTGCAGATTTTCATTTCACAGCTTTTGTTTTCTGTTGTAATTATAAATAAAAAGTCCCAATCCAATGCATTGTAGCTCAAATGACACCTCCTCCCTCTTATAAGAACAGCGTGGAGGGTGAAATCATGAATTTGAGCGGCATTGAGTTCCTGATAATTTTCCAATCAAAAAAGCAAATTAAAGTCTCATTTCCTAGCATGTTCTCTTCACAATATCTATTTGTCTAGCTTAGTTGAAGTTTTATTAAGAATTATGAACCACTTAGATTACATATCTGATCCATTGCTTGTAAATCCTTAAACTCCCATGCTATGAGCCGGAGCTTGTATTCAAGCGAAGTCCAAATGTAGAAGCATGCCTGTTGATTCTAATGAGAAGATCTGTATATTGACGACAAATGAAGTAATCAAGAAATCAGTAGAATATGAATTTACGTTACAAATACTACTTGATACGCTATGGAGCAATTAGAAAATGATAGCCCTGTGTTCCTTCAACAGGTTGTATGTACA